>NW_027111280.1:0-9159 GCF_000696795.3 Halyomorpha halys | reverse complement strand
TATAATTTTCTAAGGATTATATTAAAAGGTATGAAATTCTTTGCTATAGTATATCGTATTATTTCAAAATCTAGAAATAATTTTATTTGTATTTAAAATCTATTAAATTAATGCACACAATGTCTTATTATTTCAACAAAAGTTCAATAACTGATTTAAAAAAATCATTTGTATTTATTTTATTATTATTATTATCTTGTTTTTCTCGCTACTGCGGGTAGAGTATCTGAGGTGGGGGACCTAGAACTCCAACCACCTTCATATTTTGTTTATTTATTTTCCCTCTCAAATATTTTTAACCTTTCGCACTACAAGTGCTGTGTCTAAGAGAACCGACTGTTGAGCCTCTCTTATTACATCAACAGAACTCCCAAACCTGCCACTGTGGATTTTGGTATGAGGCCATTGGTGGATATTATGATTGGAGTTGTGGTAACTCCCTCCAAGTGATGCAGTTCCTTCAATTCAATCGCCAATTTCTGATAATTCCTTAGTTTTCCCCCACAGTAGAGCTTATATTATTATCGTTTAGGATTCCAATAAGTTCCGCTTTCTTTTTTCTTAGATCAATATGGAGGATTTGTTATGACGCACTGTATGGTCCGTAATTATTGATTCATCCCAATAGAGCTTGAGACGATCTTTTTTGAGGAGTCTATTTGGGTGGTACTTGTAATATGGGTTCTTATCTTCAATTAAGTTGTACTTTATCGCCAGTACCTGATGCAAATTTTTTGCCACATTGTTGTGCCTCTGTAAATATTCAGTACCAGCCAACACTCCACATCCACGCGTGATATGTTGGATTGATTCCAGCGCTACAGAGCATAATCGATACTTATCCGGTGCTGTTGCATCTTTATTATTATTATTATTATTATTATATGATTCTACAGTACCCTAAAAGTTTCTCAATATTCGTAAATGGGGCAGTTAAAGGTGGAAGAACCACCCTCCATTTTGAGGCGAAATGGCAAATGTAATGTTGCGTTACGATTTCAACACTCTTTGGTGACCTGTGACTTTGGTTTCAAACTTTTAAAACGATCAGCTCAGTAGTCTTGAAAAAACGCAGCAAAGGCATCTCTTTGGGCATGAGAATTAAGGCATCTCTTTGGCAACCTCGCAACTACATCGGCAACGGTTCAAATACAGCCTGGGAAGGTAACAGAGGATAAACCTCCTTGAATTTTGAGGGGGAATGAGATAATTTTTTCTAAGATAACAAAACAATTAGGTTGATTTTATTAATTGGATTTATGTAACCCGATCAAAATTTCTTATGAAATTGTACTATTGGAACGAAACAATGAAGATAGGGTTGAATTACTTTTAACTTGACCAGTGGTAAACATGAGAATTCAACTTGAGCCAATTCGACTTCCTATTGGCTAGGATTTCCCCAATCAGTGTCAGGTAAGCCCTTTCATGAGTTGGACGTCAATGTAAGTGGCACTTATTTGGAACTGCGTCAGCTCTAAGCCTTAATGCAGTGATACTGACCGTTTTCTATTTTTGTAAATAAAGGAACCCTAAACATTTTTTTCAATAAATTTATTCTTGTTAAATTACCAATTAAATTTATCTTTTTTGATGAGATCATGATCGTTAGGAAAGGAGGTGAAATCATCATGGATACAAAAATAAACAAAACTTTTTTTTTTGCTGACGTTATAAATTTATTTTCTTAAAGTTATAAAATTAAATAAAACTTAAAAAATAAAATAAACCATGGATGAGTACTTTATATACACAAGATCTAAGTATAAATTTATTATTTACACCTCATAAATTTATCTTTTATGATTGATATTGAAATTCTAAGTACAGTAATAGTAATTTTATGCCTATAATATATAAACATTATAAGATATTATTTTAAACCATTAAAAATATTTCAACTAATTCATTTGAACACAAATCCTGCAGTTACATTCTCAATATTTTGTTATTTTTTTTTAGTATCTTTTTACTTATTTACTTATATATTATGAAAACATAAATAATTGGACTGTGTTTAAATTTATTAAGAAACCGTTGTTTACCATCGTGGTGGTTTTTACACAAAAGAAAACTCACAATAACACAATATAATTTTTAATATGGACAGAAAAATATGAACAATTTACATCGTGAATCGTTAAACGTGATCAACATTTTTTAACACACGTGTAGTTTTTGGCGGTCTCTATAGGGCCAACCAAACAACGAAAGATAACATTTATTGTTAACAAATTAAATTTATTATTATTACAACATTTATAATTATTAATTAAATTTATTATTATAAAATTATTACTAATTAACTTTTAATTCATTCAACCGAAACCCTAAAAATATAAAATAATTACTTGCGGGTGGTGCCGCCACACCTCTAAAGTATTTTTATTTGATAAAGGAAAGACATAGTAACTTTGCTTGATTAAATATCACTATTATCTTCTCCATTCCAGAGAATAACAATTCCAATAAATGATATTTTTTTAAAAAATTTATTTCGAATAACAAACCTCTTCTTCGTAGCCAGAGTTAAGCCTACGTCAAGAAGCGTTCTAGGATGCTTCTCCAATTTCCTAGGATATTCTTTCTTAGGTTGAATTTTTTTCTACCTACTCCGTAGGGTCGTGGCTCTTTTGCATCATGGGTTCTGGCAGTCCAATAAACTTGAAACACTTAGTCTTCTCGTCATTGAAACCCCTCCTTATGGTATTCATTGCAGTGCCACAACAGTGCCCCTTATGAGAAGCTCCACTAGTAGTCGTCTTCCCTCCCATACTTCATTAGAATTTATCGGCCCGTCATTACGTAGGCTGATTATGGCAGCCTGTGAGTCATTAAGAATAACGGCTATTAGCAACTCTAGAGCCAGACGTATAGTATGTATTTGCCCATCAAAGTTGCTGGCGAGGCAACCAACAGGTGCGGCTACACATTGTAACGTCGAGTACACACCTGCTTCCCCGCTCCCTTTTGGTACAATGACTGATCCATCAGCCATTCTTTCTCCGGAAATCAGGGTATGCAATGTATCTAATGTAATTGCCTTGCGTTCGTTTGGTGAATTATTCTGCTTGGAAACTGGCGATGATAAGCTTGTGTAAAAGCTAGCAGTGCGGCGAGGTATCAGGTTTTGAGCTGTTCCTATCAGGTTCCCTATACCTTCAGCAGGTTCGGGGTTCTGAAGGGACTGTACAAGGTAATACTCTTTCCTCAAGAATTTAACTTTAGATAGGAATGTGTTTAGTGTGACTAGTTCTCCTACTGCAGATGTCAGCCATAATTCATTTTACGCCGCCGAGTGCGTTCCACTAAAGGCTAATGCAGCTAATTCTCGTCGATATTTTAGAGGTTCAATTCCCGTCTGGAGCTCTATTGCCAAATAGACACTGACTTAGTACCACCTGTGATTATTATCAGTTCATGGTTTTGAGCTACTTCTAGATTTTTAACGGTTGGATCAGAAGCGACCACTAACAGTTCACCTCCGTACTCTATTGCAGGTCGCACGTAGGTCTTGTAGGTTAGTGTCAGCATATCCTGGGTGGCTCCTCATCGGGTTCCCGTCAGTCTTTTCAGCAGGTCCAACCATCCTGGTTGTCTTCGATGTATTATAATCAGTATGAGCTCTCCTTGTTAACCAATTATCCAGCTTGGTCCAAAGTAGGTGGCTTTGTCTCACAGTTTGTTTTGTCCTAGCTTGTTACCATCTATTGATTTTAAAGCCAAAATATTTTAATTGGTAAACAAAAATGTATAGTGATAATAACAAAATATTTCTAGTAACACTATCTTAAAGACTTTCATATATGTAATAATTGATGGTATATACATAATAGAAAAATTACGCTTTCTCGTCAATAAGGATGAATTCTCAATTCAGCAGATAGGTTTAAATCAGTTTAAATATGAGGTTAAGGGATACGGTTTAGATAGTGTAGCATTGTAAGAAGTTCAGTGTTACTTATATAGTGAAAGGAACTAAACTATTTGTAACTCTTGAAAGAGGCAAACTATTATTTAAGCACTGGGATTTTGATTAAATTTAGGATTTTTTCATATGTTTGATAAATGTTTAGTTTTTAACTGATTAAATGTATTTCATGGACTTCAATTGTGGGTTTTTTCCGGTATATAATTGCGTTAATAACAGCTATTCCCCTAACTAAGATTTAAAACGTCTAAACTTCATGATCAATTAAAAAAGGCATGAATTAAGGATTTTCTAACTAAAAATTAACAAAACTATTTCGAATGCACTGATATAACAGAAAATACGTTTGAATTTGTGTAGAAATTGAACTGTCTGAGACCTACAATAGCTTGCAAAAACAATATCGAAGAGGATATGAATGCGAGGTTTGAAGAGAGTGATGCTCGTATTGGGTACCTATAAAATAAATAAATCCTTTCCTTCTATCTAGAAACTGTTAGAATTTACTGAATCATTTGACTTTTTACGAAACATTGGTGTTCACATTAATGGAAGAATAACAGCAGAAAGTTTTTGAGAATTAAGCATTGCATGGAATTTATACGACTGCAAATATAATTGCACACATCAAGAATAAGTAATGTTTTAATTTCGTTTCAAATGAAACAGGCATGTAAAATTTTTGTTAAACAAATGGAAAACTAAAAGTTGCATCAGATCGACCTGCATGTCATATTAATTAATTATTTATAAAACTTTAATTATAATCACTGTATTTAATACTAATTCAATAATTCTATCGATGTTAAATGGAAGTATGATAATTTTTATGTGCTTTGCATTAAATTAATATTTATATTTTAGGGAAAGAAATTATTTCTATGGGTTTACTGCCTATTATTATTCCAAAAAGAGTTAAGTGGTGCTGCCTATCCTAATAATTCACCAATTACTTTAGGACTTAAACCATAATGATAAATGCTTAACGAACCTTCAGGTTCAATTCTAATACCACCAATCGCTCTCTCAAATATTCATTCAAAGACCCCAGTCCAACCCCACATTAACGAGATCAATCCTCCCATATACGCTCCGGTCTTACTTCGGGATATTACCCGTCCATTCAGTGTTTGTTAACATTTCGGGGATCCGTATGTTAGTTAGCACTACAATCATACACGAAAATCTTATTCACCGCAATACAACGACTTATTAATTTAAATTTACCGAGTGCAGTCCCCTTAATTCGATGTTGTGTTCGAAGCCTTGGAAATTCCAGTAAACTCATCTTTTCTTGGTCTAAATATTTTATATTCAAAAACGGATAGTAGTTCCCTTATTGTAAGATTAGGTCACGTTTTGTATGCGTAAAGATTTGAACCGTAGAGCCAATTATGATAAGCTTAATTACTTGAAAAAAAATTCGCAAAAATATCATCATCCATAGTTCTGATGATGATGTTTTTGCTAATTTCACAAAGTTACTTCTAGAAGTATATCACGATGCACGATTAGTCATAAGCCGTTGAATGAATGATTGAAGAAATTAGAGAATTAATTATAGTAAATAAAGAGTAGTTTGGATGAAAAGGGGAAGAGAGGGTCTCTTCTATTGACTCAGGAAGAAGATTTCCTCGAGGTTTGCTCTGAGGTAATTACTAACAAGGGGAAGCGCCCCCATTAGCACGCTACAAACCATTCCTCTTCGGTTTGTGCAAACCTTACTGTCAACTTTAGAAACACTTTTCTAACTTCTCTATCCGGAACTATTATTGTTCACAACAACAAGTTATATACATATAAACGTAGCAACATTTTTTTTTTTAGCTTTGAGTAAAACCCTTGTTTTACTATCATTATCAGTTGAGGTAGACAAAAATAACGGTAATTTTATATCATTTTTTAATATAACAAATTCATTTTTTTATGCACTGTATCATTTATTTAATATGTCATCAAAAACGCACTATGCACAGTGAATCATCCTCGATTACATATTTCTTATGTTTCACTAGCGCATAGTTCATCATTTCTCGTCTCGTGTTTTATTATCCAGCAATATTGAAATCATAGAGAGATTAAATAATTTTTTTTTTTCAATTTCACAGCATTTTATATTCCACAAGAATTCATACATGAATACATTTCATGAAAAAGAGGTATACCTCTTGCATAAGAAGCAGACTTTGTTTCTTACTTTTGTCTTTGGGATGAAAGATAATTACCTAAAATTATTTATATTAATTAATTAAAATTATTCGAGTACAAAAAACAATTACTTTTCTACTGCTGCTTCTGAATTTTCTTTTTCATTATTTCCCTTACTTTAGTGCCAGTTTCGGGTTTTTCTTCTGATTGGTTGATTACAGAACAATTGCCAGCATATTTAATCGCACCTTTCGTCATCCTCGTGGTACATTCATCCATTCGTTTAATTACTTTTTCAACATTTTTATTACTTTCTAATATCCAAAATTAATTTTTATTAATATTAAAATTGTTATAATGTTAATAATTTTTAGTGGAAGATTATTGATTGACCGTGCGTATCAATAAATGGCATATGGTCCGGGTGCGGTCAAATTAAACCAAAATATTTATATTATGTACTATTTTTATTTGAGCTAACGTTTCCCCTCACGTTGCAGGGCTTCGTCAGGGCTAAAAAAAGATGCAAATACTTAATATAAGTAAAAAATGTAGATGGAACATTCACAAGGGTGTACAATGAAACCTAAAAATTGAAGGTTATAGACAATAAATGAAAACGGAAATAGTAACAGATAAAGAGAGTACAAATTAAGATATGAAAAGGGATAGGAATAAAATCAAGAAAAAAAAAATGAACGAGACAGAATTCATACCAGTTGTGACGCAAGTCAGTCAGAGTGAAGCGTTTGTATTAGGAGGAGTGGGGATGACAGTTAAGTACGTCACATTTTTCAATAATTTTTTGTATCTCTTTTTAGCCCCGACGAAGCCCTGCAACGTGGGGCGAAACGTTGGCTAAATTAAAAATAGTACATAATGTTACTATTTGAGTTTAATTTGACCGCACCCGAACCATATTCCTTTTAATAATCATTTTTAATTTATCGTCCTCATTGTATTTCATCTTTAATTTACTGTACTCTTATTAAAGTTTTACTATGTTTCTGCTCGTAATGTGTGATCAATTTTATCATACAAGCGTATATCCAGAAAACGTTAGGTGTTTAATTGTATAGAAAATACTTTTATAATTATTATTTCTTAAAATAATATTATTTTGAATTTGGGATGTTTCTATTCTTATGAAAATACAGATCTTAAAAATTCTGGTAGACCAATATTCTGTTTGTCATTCTAATAAGAGTTAGTTGGACCTATTGAGACTCCTTTGATTTTTCAATTTATCATGCTTTTCATTACTTACAATAATGATCAGTTTTTTTTTATCTTTCTTATGAATTGTTCTTATTTGTATGAAGGAAATCTAATAAAGTGTACAAATTCCAACAAATTTTTTTTTTTTAATAATGCTAACACAAAGCCTTGAACTTCTAAAATATTATTGAACTATCTCCGAGTCAATATTTTCTCATTTAGTCATCTTACGAACAGAAAAAAACATAATCATATGTATGCAGACAGAATCTCAGATCAACAGAAAACTAATATTTATTGACCAGAGACAGTATATAGCACAAAAACACACACTTGATGACTAAATCATTTTATAATTTAATTAATTCGAATGCCAAAAGATCGAAAGCTTTGAGTTTATCCGATAATTTGAACCGCATATTAAATAAGTTATCACCACTCATCAATTAAATATCAATCGTGTATAGGAACAAATATTTTACGGTTAATTTAAACTGGAAATTTCCCGAATGAACAACTTTTCCCAGCACGAAAGTTAAACTTGTGGAATTCAGAGGCCGACGCAAAAATCAATTAACTCCCTTCACATTACTAACAGAGCTCATTGAAACAAGTCCTAACTTAATTTACAATCCCATTCCGCGTTGCCATTTTCACCTCATGATGATTGCAAAATAGAAATAATTCCAACAATAGGTAATATGCAATGTATATACAGAATCTGTTTTGAACAAAATTGTCCCTTTCAATTATAAGTAAGGTACAATTAATCCAGAATTGTATGTTTATTTAATTATGAACCGGCTGTCCAATATAAATTTTTTCCAATGAACCAAGCGGCAACCGCCATAGTCTGAACTACCTAAAACGCCAAGGAAATTTCCACATATATTAAGGTTTATTACTAAACTTTGGTCTTATGTATAGTTGATCACTAAGTATTTTGGTATTTTTAAAGATTTTCTCTATTTATTTAGTTTTTTTTATGTAGTTATAACAATCTATATCAATAACTTAGTATACAGTACTCCTATCTTCTAAGTAGTAGTCTCAATTTTAGATATGGATGAAACATGATTATTCTACATGAATACACCAAACTATATTAAAAATATAATACAACTATATTAAAATAAATCGTAAGAGCAGAAGAATTCAACTACCTAAACGTCACCACTATTTTGATCACTTTTGTGTTCTCTATGATGTTGCCGCAACCATATTTAATGTTTCATTTTTTATTATAATTATTTCAGTAAATTTAGTATCAATATTTTAGTCAGTTAATATTTACCTTGTTTGATGCTTTAGCGCACTTGCTCAACCTCCACTGGCTCATTACTAGTGACGTGGTGAAAGGGCTACGCAGGGATCTAAAGAGATCTGCTCTTTTCCCTCATACGTGGGGAATCAAGTGGGCTCAGGGATTCTCAGGTCAATAGTGTAAATGCGACTGATGATTATTTTTATTATTATTTTTTTTTTTTTTTTTTTTATGTACATAGTTTGTTTATGTTTATTTTCTTAATCCTTCTGTTTGTATATGTTAGAGAGAGGTTTTATTTATTTGTATGTACTTTTTTCATTTATTTATTTATTCTTATTTTTATGTTATTTTATTTTAGTATGGACGTGATCGCTATTACCTATTTCCCAGCAGCGTACTGGCAGATTGTAATATTAATCAATAAATATAATATTTTTTTAAATTATTTATTTAATGTAATTTACAACTTTACAAAATAATACAATAGGTAAATATGTAGTATGTTTCATATACACTTGAAAATCTTGGGAAGGAACCACCTATTGGTGGTACTTCAAACATTAATTTAAATTGGAAGGTCCCGTGGCCATCTTCT
>NW_027111279.1:0-1354 GCF_000696795.3 Halyomorpha halys | reverse complement strand
AAGTGTATATGAAACATACTACATATTTACTTATTGTATTATTTTGTACAGTTGTAAATTACAATAAATAAATAATTAAAAAAACAAACACTACGTCATGAATACCCCTAATGTAGAACTTTTATTACAATGCTATCAATAGGTAGTTTCTCAACATGCCTATTTCACAGCATTAAAAGAAATATTTTTCCGAAATGAGTAGACTATGAGCCACTAAGGCTGACTGACAATGTAGTGCTAATTATGCAAACCAGGTTCAACGCTCGCCGAACGGCAGATGCATTGCAACGTCTGCTGCAGCGGTTGCTCTAGCATTTAGAGAACGATCGTACAACTCACTGTTAACATGGTGCGTGTGTGTGAGAAAAACCTAGCTCAAAAATAACAACTTGAAGGAAACTAAAATTAACTTATTTAAAACAGAAATATGCCTGGGATGCTACAGTAACGCTTTCGTTAAAACCAACTTACCGGCGGAGTTGGGCAACTTTGAAACTAATAGCTAAAATTGTCATGGATACGATATTTATTTATCAATGGTTTATTTATGAATAAGGGTCGTATCCATGGCAACTATAGCTAATGTTTGCCCATCTCTGATTAGAACCTACTTACTGGAGGTGCAACTTTATAAAACCGATTTTACACTTTTTCAGAGGATTTTCTTCGATTTTAATTAAACTCGAAATCCCAATATACAAATACGTTGCCTTTAATATCAGATAATAGCACAAGAGCCCAAGAGGAGAAAAAAGGCAGTTATCTCACCCCAATTTTTGATTACTTTAATGAAAACTACGAATAATTAATGGTCAAAATTGATGAGTCTGCCAAGTATAGGTAGGGGGAATAAAAAATGGCGGCTATTTCAAAGCGATAAAAAAAAAATAAAAAATCATTCGGAGCTCTATATATTAAAAAGTAGGAAGAACACAAGAAAATCTAAAAGAACGTTATTTAAAGAAGGGTAAATTTGATAAAATATGAGCCCCTTGTTTTAGTTTACATGAAATTTGCTAAAATAAATTGATTTATAGTTATTCGGAGAAATTTTCATTTGTCAAATTTGTATTCATATATGAATGTCATAAAAACTACTATTCCTACTAAGATAAGTGTCATAAACTACTTTATAGTAAGTTAAATTTCCTTTATTTTGAGTGTTGGCCGACATACGTGCGTCTTATGGATCTAGAGATATATTTTTTCAAAAATCCTTTTTATACGAACAACTAGAAATTAACATTTTGTGAGTTTATTTTGTCAAAAATTACTACTCCTACGAAGATAAACATAATTTACTATTTTGTAGTAAATGTAACTAGCTTTAATTTGAGCGCTGGCAGACATCAGT
>NW_027111278.1:0-1526 GCF_000696795.3 Halyomorpha halys | reverse complement strand
ATAATTAAGGAAATAAAAATTTAAAGTTATATAATCCAAAGAAATATGAATATTTTAATTTAATAATAATTTAAAATTTAAAGTTATGGAAAGAAAAAAAAAATGAGAGAAAGAAAATAAATGTAACTAATGGAATATGTGAGTATAATACTAGAATAAATAAACAAAATATAAGGTTATTTTAGACAAAAGAAGTGAATAGAAAACAGGATTTCAGATTTTAACTTAAAAGTATAACCTTTGTTTTTCTTTGAACAACATTTAATTAGCAGTTTTATACTTTTTTTTTAAAAAAAATTTTGTTTTGACCATCAAATATTTGTTGGTAAATGGTTTAAATGTTTCCAACAAAGCAAGGGAAACTTTATATATAAATAAATGTGTTTGTGAAGGACGTAATTACTTTGGCACTGGAAAAATTGTCTGATTGTCAACTTTCTGGTATTCATCCGGATTTTTTCCCCTATCAGGTACTTACTTGTTTTTAAGTATTGTGTTGACCTATGTTATTTGTTAAACAACCGTACCCATTCCCGACGAAGATCAATAATTTTCTATCAATACATCTTAACTGTTGAATACATTTGAAATTAGATTTCCTCAAAATTCTAGCTAGTTTTACCTCTGTACACTTCACGCATCTAAAAATTAGTAATAAAAAAATATTTTAAAGAATCGCATAACATTAATTTATTTTGTTTGTTTGTTGTCATAAGTAGTCATAGTTGCATGTTATCATTGTTGCATTATCTATGTTGGATAGCTGTCTGTGTATGAATAAGCTTGTATAGTGTCATCTTTTAATTATTTATCTTGATATTAATGGTTTTATGTATTTTAAATTTGTAATAATAATATATTTTACTAATGAAACTTTATTACTATTATTTATCTAATGTGAATAATACTTGACTATTTGTGTTTCCTAGGAACCTTAACACTTATTATAATTATTGCATTTTTTATTTAAATATTATGACTATTAGAATAACAGTGTATATCCTTTAAAATAAATAGTTATTAATTTGTTTTGGTATTACCATATTTAAGGTCTGATGTTTAATTGTTATCCTAAATAAGTGATTTATTCTTGATTTCTATTTTATCCTTCTTCTTTTATAGCTGTTCTCCATCATTGAAAATTTGAGGATTAATAATTAATCGAAATAATTCTTAATTTTTTTATAATTATTTACCATGTCTTGCCTATTTCAGAGACATTTGATCCATCCATTGCTTATTGTTTTTATTAATTTTTCTTGTGGATTAATTTGTCAAGATCAGTTCATAAAATCTTATGGATTGCGAGCAGTATGGTCAGTTTTTATTATATTATATTAAAGGGTTCCGATATGAAAAACTCTTTCGTGACAGTTTTATTAAACTGCATAAAGAAAGTAATTTAAACTTGAAGAAGTTTGTCGGGGGGTGCGGTCAGCAAAGTACAACATAAATAAACAAAACCATATTTATTTATTTTATGCCGACGTTTCGACCTGAGTTTCAGGTCTTCATCAGGGGTTGTG
>NW_027111277.1:0-1184 GCF_000696795.3 Halyomorpha halys | reverse complement strand
GAAAAAATATATTAGTACTGGAAAAAAGGTATATATTGATCGTAAAGAGGTCTACAAAGGCTCGAATTTCAGCAAGTTTATTCTACCTGAAAGGTAAAGTTTATTTATAATTTTTCAATAATAATACTTATAAGAATGTTTTGTTAATTGTTATCGAACACTAGATTTATTTAAGATGTTGAACACAAAATGCGATGAAAATTTTAGGTGAAAAAAATTGTAGAAATTTTTAATTATGAGAGATAGTTGACCGTGGATGATAAATGAGGAGAAGATGGTTGAGGGTGCGGTCAATGAAACACAAATAAGTATGACTAACTTATTTTAATGTGCCGACGTTTCGGCTAGAGTTTCTAGCCTTCTTCAGGGCTAATAACAAAACAAGATAACAACATACCTATGTCTACATTTTATTTCCAACTAAATGTACTATGTCTACAATTTTTATTATTTATATATAAATTGTTTTTGAAAAACTGTATATAAAAAAAAATTGAACAAAAGTGCTACCATGGCTTTAATTAATAAGATTTAAAAAAAAATGTAATCACATTTTCCGTAATTCTCTTCATGTAGAAATTTTAGTTTTTTCAGAGTTAGGCCACCATTTTGTTATTTATTATAATTTTTTTTAAAATTAGTAACATATTTTTTTGGTAAATTAATTTATCAACAATTTCAATATGGTGGCAAAAATGCCTTTTTCACGCTACGAAGTATCTATAATTTCAATATATAAATTAATAAAATAAATACCAACTAAAAACACTAAAATTAAAGGTTTTTTTTATAACAGGGATGGGGGATTATCTACAGGATACCATCATATTCTAATCAGGGTCAAATTTTCATTTAGTGGAACCGCCATAAAAATGAAAGTCGAACCACGAAGGCACTGCTGCAGGCATGAGCTAGTTAAATTTGGCGATTTAACTCATTTGGCTACAAATGACCCCATGAATTAGTTTCATGCAATAACCTATATCTGCTATATAGGTTGTCATCTACACTGATGAAAATTACCCTACACTTTATGGTAAGAAGATATGACACATCCGTTCCCGTGGATTATCACGTTTTAAAGCAAACATTGTCCTGATGAATAAAAATACTGAATACGATTTATAGTCGATTTATAAAACAAAATGGTTTTTAAAGTTACTGCATCTGGTAGAAACAACCGG
>NW_027111276.1:0-1999 GCF_000696795.3 Halyomorpha halys | reverse complement strand
TCTTTATGTAGTTTATATACTATTATATAACCCAATATACCACCCTTTATTATACTATATAATTAATGGTAACATTTTATAAATATAAAGGTATTTAATTGGTAAAATAGTAAACACACAAATATCCTTTGTAAAAGAATCCAATTATTATAACAATTTTGCAGGACTCAATAAATTAATTAATTAAGATTATCCTGGCATCCTGATTAAATCTCAAGGCAGTACATATCAATATATAACCAATCTGTTAATTAATAGAAATACTTTTTATATATAAGAAATTATTTATGGTCACTGTTTTCGGTCCCAGAATAAAGATTTTTTTTCAATACATTTTCACTTTAAAATCATTTCATTGACAGATTAAATCTTAGATCTTTCACTGAACCAAATTCTCATTCTAAATTACATTAAAAAGAAGGACCAGGCAGTCACAACAGACTATGACTTTCTTTTTTTAAAGCCAAAGATACTGCCTTCTGTAATTTACTTTATGTCATAACAATCAAGACATGTATGTATAAACGAAACGTCTCTTTATTTAGATTTTTATAATACAATATTATTAAAATATGTATTAATTTAATTAATATTTTAATTCTCATTTAAAATTAGTAGATAAAATGGCTTTGAAATTCTAGGAAAGTCCATTTACAATTGTTTGGTCTTCCATAGGACCGTCTTGACGATTATGTTATAAATGCCACTTGCGTGGTTTCTCCTAATAAGTTCACAGGATGGCCTTTCCTCTGATGAGTGTCCCATGACATTACTCTTCGTTGGAAAGGTCGTCTTACAGAAATTCTATCAATCGATGGACCCTTGTTTCTTCGGCAGTTCAACATCCTCTGTTTTGAAATGACCACTATTTTTTATTCTAAAACGATTATAGGTGTCTTACTATTAGGATACGTTTGTTGCCGACTGCGACCTTAAGGACGTTCGCACACATATGAAAATTCTCGAGGCTAAGAAAGTATATCTTGAACGTAAGGGATTTCCTTAATGTATGTGGCGGAATACAAAATCGAGCCACTTCATACTACCGGGTGAAAGACTTTCCAACTCTTAGAAATATCATTTTCAAAAGTTGAGATTAAGAATTATAGCGAATATAATAACACAAGATTGTAACGTCCAAAGACTACATTGGATGATAATAAACTCGAAAGCAATCTTCAGTCGCTGGCATCATTATCTAGACAGCATAGATGAGTCTAAGAACGGAACACTGAAGTTTACCCTATAATTATCTAAAGGCAAGAAGAAATACACCTCAATCTAAATTTAGAAATGTGTAACTCGTACGCAATAAAAGCACTTCATTTGAAGCAACAATGAACAATTTATCAACACTAATATTGATTTAGTTAAAGACACTGTAGTGTGTCGTAGATCCTGCAAATACTACAAGAAACCTACTACCACTTTTTGTTAAGTTATTTTAGAAAAAAAATTAATTAAAAATTTAAAAAATATCATACTTAATTACAAATACATAAATTAATTTTTATATTTTTTCAAAGAAGGTAAAATAATGAAGGCCACTGGCATTGTGATCTATTGAGATTGTAACGTCATCATACATCAATCAATGCACGTTATAAGTTAAAGGTTATAAATCTAAGATATAAAAAAATAAAAGGTAGATCAGTTTACCAAAAAACAAACAAATAAATACATTTTACGAGAACAAGACTAACACTTAGATTCAAAGGGAAATATAATAAAAAGCCGGTTACAAGAAACACTTGAATGTAAAAATAAGTTTTAAAAAATATATAAATAAATGAAATAAAATAATTTAATTAATAAATAAGTTAAAACACACAAATCGACAGGTCTACAAATTAAAATAAATACATAAAGCAATGAATAATTTCCGAGCTAATTCCCTTGTAGGTGATGGTGTATGATCCCCAGGGAGTCCAAAATAATATTTTCTGCTAAGATCACAATATCCCCGATGCTAACACCTAGGCCTTCTAAGAAGCTCCTT
>NW_027111275.1:2258557-2269294 GCF_000696795.3 Halyomorpha halys | reverse complement strand
TATAAACGTCCTAACATGTTGATTTTTTAATGGTAAAATAGTTAAAGTTTTCTTAGTTTTTGAAAGATAAAGGAGTTATTAAATTTTAATAATGTTCTGACTACTAACACAAAATATTTGAATGATAACATTGTTAATGTTTATAAGAAAAGTAATTTCAAGGCCGGGAAGGCCAAAACACGCAGAAAAATTGTTTAATACTAATCCGGTTAATTTATGCATGGAATAGTTGTTTAAAAAGAAATATATAACTCTAATAAGTTGCGCACTAGTAAGCTGTAATCAGATTTCTGGTATATTTTGTCAAGATTATTTTTAGTTTAAATAAATTAAGTATTGAAATAAAGTTTGTAGCAATTTCTCTTAACGTGTTAACCGGAATCAGGTCTGTGCTCCTGTGTGTGAAAATAATAATAGCACTTTATACCGTAGGACGATCCTCCCGAAGCCCATCAGAACCACTTATAGGTCTGAGTAGTACAAGTGATTTTTATGTAACTGTCCATCAAAATTAAATAGTAACTAAAATTAACTATCTTATCCACCTCTATAGGCTATAATTTAATTTAATTTTGTACAAGTAATCGCGTTACAACCAAGCTAAGCCAATAACTGGTTCTTGTAAAAATGTTAATCAAATAGGATTTTTTTCTTTTAAAGACTTTGGTACAGGCATTACTTTTCAAATAGGTCTACTTTTTTCCAACCGAATGCCATTGATAACGAAGAACGTATTATGGTCTTGGTACGATATATTCGATTAATGTAAAATATACTTTTATTGTTAGACCTATTTTCCACTGTGAATAATTTTTATCCTAGAAAAACCTATCTTTGAAGAATATTTTCCATACTTTTCTTTCAGACAAAAGTAGTTTCTAAAATATACCAATTTTAATGTATATGATATATCTATACAATATATTTAGCAAACAATAAATAAGTCTGTACCACTACAATCCGTGAAAGAACAGGGATTCAGTACTTCATTAGGAAGTTAGTCTGTTACTAGACCAAAGGTTGTGTAAGGTGATTTAGTCGGAATCACGCTGGACAGCCAGATCTTTCTCGGAGGGCTCCCGAACCACAACGTAGATAAGATAATATATTCAGAATATTAGATATAATTTTAATTATGTATATACATATAAACAAAACAATAATATTTATAAATATATTTTTGTATGTAGTATGAATGAATGAATTTTCGTAGCCCTACTAATACTTATATATGATAGAGCGTTGATACTACCCAACAAAATACATTAAAAAATTATATTGTTAATTTGAAATTTAAGCTGTGGTATTTGATTGAAAATATCAATTTGTTTGTATTATAGCATTTAGTGATTTTCTCTTAATCATCATCATTCATCTGTTCCCCTTTTTTTAAGATAACGGCAGTTCAATGACATCGATGGTAAAATTGCCTTCGACATATTTTTTACTTATTGATTGTACGGTATATTTTATATAATTTAGTACGGTACATACTTAGCATTTATACTGAGTACGGTATTCTTTTTTTAAATATTATTATCAATATCCAATATCAAATTTTCATTGAATAAAAACAAAATAAAATCAACAAAAGTAAATTAGTACTGATCAGAATCAGATACGGACTTAGACAGCCTTATTCCTGCCATGGATGAATTTGACAACTCCTAATAAAATTTATTCTTGTAAATTCTAAACACACATAACTTCTTTGCTGAAAAAATTGTAAATTCATACCATTTCAAAGTGAAAGGATTATTATTATTTGTGATTTTGAGTTTGTCAACAAGATAAATAAAATGTGCTTAAGTTAAGAATCTCCGCTCTACTCAAAAGTAATCCATAAATTTAAGCTAGTGTTAGTGGATTTCAGTTGTAGTCCAAGGATATCTTGTTTATTTTTCAGCAAATAGGAATATATGTATATATATATGTCCTTTTTCGCAAAAAAACATAAGGTATAGAAATGCTAATGAATGAGATAAGTGGCCAAAAAATAAATATTTGTCAACTAACCAATTCCCTATATATAGAATTAATGATAAATGAATGTTAAAAAAATCATTCATAAACAGTTTTAATTAATTAAATCGATCGATTGCACTACAGAAGTGTATACGAAGCGCCACTTGAAAAATAAAGGATGACTGTTAAACTGGCGAGTGGAAGTAGCAATGGAGTCATCTATTGTCACGATGACGGGGATAATTTTGACAGGCATGTCATCTGTCAACTGGCTGTGAGCCATCGCCTACATGCAGTCAACCAGCCACCTGTTCGAGTCCGGTTCGGAGCGTTCATTAGTTACTGTCAATCGTATGCTATTGTGGATGTGCAGTTTTCGGAAGCTTCTGTCGTTTCAAAATTAATTTATAAATAAAATAACAGTAGCGGTAGTAGAAATTTTTATAATTAGGTAAAACAACTTCAAAGAGCTATCGAAATATTTAGTGTGATGATACCTTAGTAAATATTATTGTGAGAAATAAAGGTCTTTTAATCTAATCTAATCTTTTAATTAGCAATAATAACTTATACAACTAATTTTGAATAATCGGAGAATAAAAAGAGGTGTGTCGTATACTTTGGAATAGAAATTAATTAATTAGAATAAAAAATTATATAACCTCAGCTCCAATTTTTTTTTCTAGAAATTAATTTATATCGAACAAAATATACAGTGTAATATCGGAAATAATTGCTGCAGAGGCTGGTTGGATTACTGAAAATTTCGGATTAAAGAAAGATGGTGAAAAAAATTTAATAATATCGATGCACATAAGTCTTTATTTATTCTATTTGTTTATATATAAATACACACACACACACACACACATACAAATATTATACATATAAATAAATGAACGTATTAATTAAAATTATGAAGAAGATGGTCAGGAGTGCGGTCACAAGAAAACTAAAATAGTTAAATCTTCAGCAGAGAAAGCTCTGATGAAGTTTTACAAAGTGGGGGAAACGTCAGCATATAAATAATTGTTTACTAATTTTGTTTTCTTGTAATCACACCATATTCTTCACAATTTATATATTTTTCTAAATTTTACAGTTAAAAGTTTTAAAAATTAATCTTTTTAAAGAAGTCGTTTTCATTTTTTTTTGTCACGTGCTATGAGTCCTATAACATCACTGTAATTTCGGGAGGCTACAACTTTTGTTTACTTTTATACCCTCAGTGATGCTAAGTGATGATTGAATTTGTTAAAATCATAAAATTGTTCGTATACAAGAAAAAAAATAATGGATAAATAATAATAACAAATACTCTTTTATAAAAGAGTAAAATATAATTTTTTTTTTATGAATTTATTTAAAACATGACAAAAAAAAAAAAGAGTTCACTAACAAAATCTGTAGTATAAATATTTCTAAAATTGATTAAATTAGTTTTATAGAATTAAATAACTTATAAAAAAGCCCTAAAATAAATAATACTTATATCAAAAGTGTGTAAAAATTCCTCTTTCGATTTTCACGGTGATAACTTGCCTATACATGTAAAGTTACAAATGCCCTTTACATAAGTGTACTTTTATTTGAAAACAATAAAACTATTTGTTGTTTATTTGTTTGTTTGTAGTTGCCTCCTATTTTTTTCTAAAAAAAAAAGTACTTTTGTACGTTTTGAACGGGCTGCCGTGATTACACTGTATTTCAATAAAAATATTTTAATAGATAAAGGATAAATCTTCTTTCCAGACGCCTAGGAGGATCATCACGTAATGAAGCAGAAGTCAGGCTAGAAACAAGGTGGATTGGGTGGTTGGGAAGTTTATCATGGAAGGATAGGTATCTGGCTCTGGCCAAATCTACAACTTATGGATCATTGAGGTCCTGATTTATGACTTGATTTGTGACTGAGTAAGGAGCATTAATTATTTTTACGAGAGGAATTCGATGGTTTAGAGAAACCCCAAAGCTCTACTCCGTAATTCCAACTAGGCCTTATTACAGTCATATAAATAAGTCCTTTGTAATTAGTTGGAAGTTTAGACCGTTTGTCTTGCAACTTTTGGAATAGTCGTATTCCAATCTTTTCAGTCTTGTATGAGGATTCTAGTCCTTTGTCCAGATGTAGTATTAGGTAATGAATCTGGGGTATTCCTAAAGGACAATGTGGGACAGGAAGTCATGCATTTAATATAGTCATATAACCGTTAATCACTTAAAAGTAATCCAGGAATTATATATTTTTTCTACCACTTAAGACATATCTTTGGCATTATAAACAAAAAACCTATTTCCGTAAACATTTGTTGATCAGGATGGGAACAATGGATATCCATCAGCGGTTGTGGTGATCAGATGCAGCGCTAGGGTTTGCATTCATTAGCGACTACCATTTGCAACTAGGACTGCTACAATGGAAAGTTCCTCAGCCTTCTCTATTTTTAGCCATATAGAGCAGTGTCTAATTAACCGACCCATCTTCTAATGGGCCGAACCTCCTCATGTTAAGGACTCTTCCCATGGCAGATATACGATAGACTCTTCGAGAGTAATTGTAACCATTCCTCGTTAATTAAACCTCTTAGGGTATTTTAAAGTTCCTCTTTTTAACCCAGAGTCAGTAACAAAAGGATTTTTTTTTTTACCTCTGAAAGGAATAGCATTCAAATGATTTAGTTTTGTTTTCTTCTTTCTTATTTATAACTATCTTACAATTAGTTTGTTGCATAACATAAAAGGAATCTACGCTACGTAGAAAACATAAACGTAATGAACTGCACTGCCGATATTTTTTTAATAAGTTGGTGAGAATGGTAATGGCGTAATTCCCCTTTTATTTAATGTGAGATATTGAATGTTTTTTAAATGCACTTGAATAATAAATATATCATTATAGTACAAAGTATGTACTATTTATAAATTATTTTAATTGTAATAAGTATATATGATGACATACAAATATTATTTAAATACATTTATTGAACATTCAGTTTATCAGAAAAAATGGAAAGCGATTTATGCCACTTTCAGTTTTGCTGGCTCAAATGAATTCAACTGATGGTATTTTAAATTTCATGCTAAACATTTGTAGCTTAGTCAGTAATTATTATTTATTTTTTTTAAATTTATTACAATCTGCCACAACCTTGGGAAAATAATAGTTTTAAATTGTCTCATTCATTCCAAAATAAATAATTAAATAACTAAAAAAATTACATATGAATAAATAAAATCTCTATATAAATATATACAGAGAGATAAATAAAATGAACATTATCAAACTATGTACTTGAAGGAATAATAAATGCAATGAACAAAATCAAACTAGGATATAACAAAATAAGTAAAATTATGAACTAATATAACAAACAAAAAAAAAATGATAAAAATAAAATAAGGATTAATCACGTTTACACTATTATGTAAAATATTTACACATTGACCTGAGCATCCCTGAGACCACTCTATCCCCCAGGCTGGGGTAGAGCAGGGCTCTTCAAGATCCCAGCGCAGCCCTCTCTCAACGTAGCAGGTACTGAGCCAGTGGAAGCTGAGTACGTGCACTAAAGCCGCAAACACTCAACATGAGCTCTGTATTTTAACCATCGCCAAAACTCCAATTTTCGATTTTATTTTACAATAGATCTGCCGTTTCAACCTTTGTAGGGATGGGTGGAACTGTTTAAGGATTGAACCAAAGGATTAGGATGATCAGAATGGTTTATATAGAATTTGAAGGGTTTGGTTAGTATGAGATCTAGGACAAAAACAATATGAAGGCCGTGGTGTAGTGTTCTGTTAAAAACGTAATAGGGTGCATAGCATGGTTCAAAGGATTTTGGATTGAAAGGATAGGATAGTTTGATGCTCGAAGGTTTAGGTGTTTTCTACAGTCCGTTGGTCCAGATAGGTCTGATAGGAGGATAGTCTTATAAATTAGAAGCTTGTTTTCTATAAGATAAGCTTGTTCATTACTGAAACGTAGCTTAAGGAATATTTGCCGTTATTGCAACCACTACACACCTTTTTTCGATTATTTTTGGTACGGATTCCCTATGCGAACGATATTCCCAATTTGTATTGTATAAGGACTAGGATTGGAATAAAAAGTAATATCTACATTCTTTAGGGTATATTGTTGAAGAAAATATTTTTTAACATTACTAAACTTAAAATACTGACCCAAATTTAAACTTTTTTTTTTAAATATTTATTTATTGCTATTTACAACTTTACATTATAATACATTTAGTAAATCTGATCTAAGTTAAATTGGAGTGTTACAGGCGTGTAGAGAAACTACTCATTGGTAGCACTCTAATGACATTTTACATTAGCTGGTCTCGCGGCCATCTTCTTTTCAGGCGCCTCGGAGGATTGTCAGAAATGGAAGATGATGCAAGATTAGAAACTAGGGGGTTTGAGTGGTTAGAGAGTTTATAATGGAAGGAGTGACATCTGGTTCGGGCTAGATCGGTTACATAGGGAACATTAAGGTCTTATTAGATGTATGGTTTAAACTTATGTATGGTTTTATTAGTAACAAAATAGGGAGCATTGAGGATTTTACGTAACGTAAACAAATTTAAAATTGGATTGCTCACTATTCTATACCTATAAATGTTAGGATAATAATTTATTTGTGACAAATTAAGGAGCATTGAGGATTTTACGAAGGACTTTGGATTGTAAGGATTGAATACGTGAGGAATTCGAAGGTTTAGTGGAGCCCCAAAGCTCAACTCCATATGACAGTCATGTAGATCAGTCTTTTGTAATGTGTAACTTAAATTTAAATACAAAAACTAACAAAAAAAAAGTACAAACAATATCCTTATGTTCATACGTAATGAAAAAATCTTGTAATAAAGGAAAACCCGTTCTTGCTCAATTATCGATTGTGTGTGCTAATGTCTGTGCATAGAAAGATCACATCAGATAGTGAGTAATCTGAATTTTACCTTTGTCAGATGTTCGAAAAAATAAGAGTATTATAACCCTATTAAAAATTATTCTGCCAAATAAATAGTTGGTCCCCAGTTCACTCCTTCGTTGACCATCTTGTGTTTTAACGTCTAAAGAATAGTGTATTCACCTCTCCAGTACACTTCTTTTTCTAATGATATTAATTTAAAGAATATTATTGAAAAAAACGGGATCATGAATCCCTGTTTTTCATGTCATTTGGGTCAAGATAAGTTAAAGCAAAGGCCACATTTTGCTCTCCTGGATTTTAAATTATACGAAATACGAATTACACAAAAACAACAACTTATATTCAATCCTCATTATAGACCTAAATGAGCTGTATAATTAATTTAACTTATCTTTTATTCAAGAAGGTTGTACAAAGCAAATAAATCGGCTGCTTGGTACGACAAGAATTTCGCAAGAAGCCAAAAACTCAGTGATGCCAAGGTGACATATAGGCAGATCGATCAAATACGTTTGCGTATCTGTAATGGAATTACATATTCTTGAATACTGATTATTTATTTTTGGCAAAACTGGGCAAAGTAACCCCATTGACCGGTACTCTGTTACATAAAGTTTTAAATAATTAAACTTATGTAGTGGTAGTTACTTTATTATATGCAAGTTATTACGTCACAAATAAACTCATTCATTAAGACCTTAACATCCCATTCGTTGCAGATTTGGCCCAAAACAGATATGCGTCTTTTTATTCCAAAATCCTTAACCATCCTATCCCATTAATTCTTAATCTTTCATCCTTAACAATCCCTGATAATCCTCCGAGGAGTCTGAAAAAAGATGGCCACGGGACCTTCTAGTTTAAATTAATGTTTGAAGTACCACCAATGGGTGGTTCCTTCCCAAGATTTTCAAGTGTAGATGAAACATACTACATATTTACCTATTGTATTATTTTGTACAGTTGTAAATTACAATAAATAAATAATTTAAAAAAAAATTATGCAATTAATTGTTTTCTTAGAAGTTGGTAGAACATTTTTTTTGTCTCAAAAAAATGGGTATCATTTGCAATGAAACTTATATTATATTTTCTAGAAGTTACATTTTTGTCTTATAATACTTTTCTGATATGTAAGAACAATTTAATAAATTAATAATAAGCGATTTTTTTTTTAAATAACAAGGAATTGTAATTTTCTAAATATTTTTTCGGAAAACTAAAAAAAATAGAGCTACATTATTGCAGTAATTCTTCAAATATAGTGAAAAGCATATCTGAAAATGTTCTTCAACGTGATTTTTCGTTACCCCTCAGTATATGGATCGGAAAGTACTGTTCCTTTTTTGGATGGATGATTATGAGCTAAACACCTAAAATTGAGGTTGGTGTATATTACTACCTTTCGCGAGTATCTGTTTCCTTCTGGGTGTTAAAAACATGAATTTATTTTTTACAAGAAAAAGTGAATTTACTTCATAAAATATATTTTTTCCTTCCGTATATATCGGCTTAAATATAAAGAAATAATTGTTTATAACCATATTATATCGCTGCTCCGGAAGAATACTGAAAATTTGACTTTATTGTCCTAGTGGGCTCAAAAATGCATTTACTAGATGTTTGTAAATCTAAATAATTTTAATTACATTATTTAAAAAATTTCTTTTTTTTAATTTAAAAAATATCTATTAAATGCATTTTTGAGTCTACCAAAAACAAAAAAAGGTAATTCCAGTAAATTTTACAGTTGAATCATTATTATTTTGGAGCAGCGATGGGTAAATCAAGTAAATGCAATAAAGCACTGTAAACCGTTTTCTTTGGGCACAGAACTTGGTACGAAGGTAATATTTCATAAAAAAAGGTAATACAAGAAAGTAATGTAGTTAGTACTAACGCTCAACCGCCAGGTTATTAGTTTGTAATGGGAATATACCTAAATGGGGTTTTTAGTAACTGACGTTATAAATATATCTTTTCAAGTTAAAAGAATTACATAAAACTGTATTTATCTATAAATTAATTTATATTTCATATATAAATCCTTCTCAAATATAAAAAGAAAAATTACAAAAATATTTTTTTGAAACATTTCGACCTAAAACAGAAATAGAATGACCAACAACAAAGGTTGTCTGCAAAATATACGATGCGTAGGAGACTGGTCAGAGATGTCTGTCATTGATAAAAGTACTGTTAGCTACGTCCTTCTAGCCCGGAATTTTAAATAGTAAACATGAATGAAAGATTTTTTTTGTTTATTTTATGAGATATAAGGTTGAAGAAATGAAATTTTATTTAAAAACCAAAATGATAATTAATATTTACAAATGTGTCTGTCTGTAGGTTTATATACTTTAATAATCAATTATCATTTGTAGTTGATTATTACAATCTGAGGATAGTAATATTAGGTAAATTAGGTTTAATCTAAGTAGTTTAGTTTTTTGTGAATATTTGCAGAAATGTGGTAACACACAGTGAATTTATTTTGATTCAAACAATGAGCTTCCATATTAATATTTGTATATTTTCACAATCCAGGCAAATATATGCCATCATTGTTGACACCGCCTTCAGCGGACCCGACAACCATTCCTATAATGCCACCCCGGCAAAACAAGATAATGAAATAGCCGGTTTATGTATATATGTATATATATGTTTTTGTAAGTGCCTTTTGTCTTTGTTCCAGGAGGTAAGAAAAAAAAAGTATATTTTCACTTTTTTACTACACGAAAATTTATAAATATCTTTAAGTCTTTTCTTGACATCTCTTCTTTCCATTTTACCAGAGTCGCGGCAGAATTCTTTGAGAATCTGCAATCAAAACCATATTATCGGGATGGAGGTGGTAATTCTTAACAAAGGGTTTCCAATCTACTTTTACTATCCACGATGTCCTCCTAGCATATCTAATGTATCTCATCTATATAAATGACGAATAAAAGATTCGTGGCTGTCATCCTGTTCTCTATCCGAGGAAAATCCTTCAGATTCCTTGCTATTAATCCTTACGACTCATTATGGGTTGCCATAAAATTTTACTGCCAGACATAAGCCTGCAAGTATTTTTTTAACTACGAGGGAATTTCTTATTTCATCATAGGACAGAATCAAATGCGGCTCACAAGTTTTTAAAATCCAGGTAAATACTCTTAACTATGCACCGTGCGTTTTCTGAAATATTTTTAAGGACGAAGGTGTGGTCCAAGAGTATGTAGATCTTGTTGAAAGCTTAAAACGATTTTATTAAAATTTATATTTCGGATGTACATTTTCATGCTGTAGACGATCATTTTTTTTCAAGATATCAACTTCTTGCTTAGAAGAAAATATTGACATAATACAACAACGGCATTAGATGGAATTGAAAAAATATATATAATTTCGATAAATATATTTAGTTGAATTATTTATTTTATTTACTTCTACAACAGCTTAATTAATCAGATTCGTATTCAGCTGTTGTTAACATTATTACTTTACAAAGGATGATTTCCTAGTTCCCTGGACTTGTCCTGAATTTGTAAGTGTTTGCCAAAAACAGATTACGCCGACCCCATTCAGATGAACCCTATGCGGAATACCAGAAGCACCACTCTACCTTTTTACATTTAGTTTTTGGCCTTGCCAACTAGGGTAAGGGGTTTCGTTTAAGATGTAGGTCTCACATAGAAACGTCAAATGGATGACATCAAGACGATAATAATTTAATATCTAATTATATGGATTTTTTAAAATATACATACATATTATTTTAACGCTTGAAATTAACAATTCTATTTTATGTATGATTAATATATATGGTTTTCAAATGTTGAAATAAT
>NW_027111275.1:2241136-2258112 GCF_000696795.3 Halyomorpha halys | reverse complement strand
TATATGTATTTGGTGGGTCTTCAGAATCAGTGAATGATTGTGAACTTTGTTTTGGCGAAGTTTCGCAACTTTATTGTTTGCATAGTCATCCCCTACAATGAGAAAAACAGTTTTTTTAAAACTAATCATTTCTTCAAATAATTGTTATAGAACTACAACTCCATAGTGTAATTTCTTATTGTAATCATACTATCTTCAGGTATTCACAATGTAACACACTACAATAGAAAATTGTAAGTAATGTTTTTATTAAAAAATGTTTTAATTGTAATTTAATTATTAATTAGAAATTACACTAATTGTAGTTTTATCGCAATTATTTGAAGAAAGTTTTTGTTATAAAAAAACTGTTTTTCTCATCCCAGGGCATGATTATGCAAACAATTACGTGGTGTAACGTCGCCAAAATAAAGTTTTATCATTACTTTCTACATCACTACCTTCCCCAAACAAGAAAAGCATATACCTACAACAGTCAAGATAAACATTACTACTAATACCATATAATAATTCTGAACTATGGCCTCAGGCTATTCATATTTTTTGAGAAAACTGCTTGTTTGATATTATCGAGACGTTTGTTAAATATGTCGGATACTATACATTGACCATAACCAAATTGATAGTTTCAGATAATTATCAGAGCTCAATGCCATTTAGTTAATTAAAAATAGCGTATATACTAAATGAAAAGTTTAAGGGTTGAAATATCCATATAGATTAATAATAAATTGAGATCTGAACCATTTTAGTTTTTATAATCTAGTTAATTTAGTGGTTTCCATTTCAAGTGTTGTTATATGTTTATTCTACTTTATTAGTAAACAAATCTGGATTTTCATCCTAACGGTGCTATAACATATAGCTGCCTGCTTCTCTAACAAATCTCTTTGCCGAGAGCTCAACCAAGGACCGTTATGGTCTCAACGTGATATCCATATAATAGAATTTAAATTTAAAACATTTTTCTTGAAATATATGAGGAATATCGTTAACCTGGCTTTATTCCAGTATCCACTCGTGGCCTTGTAACAGACTGTTATGTTTTATAGTCTATTCTATGGAAATATGTTGGATCGTTTTATTTAGATTAAATAAGTTTGCTTGTCATTTAAATTGTTGAAAAATAAAAATATATACAATACTTAACAATATCAAACTGCATCTTTACACATATATAATTTGAGAAACCTCATGTGATACTAGGATATTTTTTTGAGTACGCTTGTTCCTGTATTTATGTATACTCAAAACTATTAATAAAACATTCTATTGCATTAGGTATCTTTTTTTTTATCGTACAATACCAAATTTAAAATTCTCAGGAAATAAAAATCACTGATTGAGGATGTTAAAGAGATAGTCTTGTAAGTCAATTAATCATCATTTTGAAGATCAAATGGAATTATTGTGATATAAACTCAAGTCTCCAGTTTGTGGGGGAGCTAAATGCAAATCAACATGATAGTACAAGAGCTCAAGAGGAGAAAAAAGGCAGTTATCTCACCCCAATTTTTGATTACTTTAATGAAAACTATATTTAATTAATAGTCAAAATTGATGAGTCTGCCAAGTATAGGTAGGGGGAATAAAAATTGGCGGCTGTTTGAAAGCATAAAAAAATTTAATTTTTCATTCGGAGCTCTATATCATAAAAAGTAGGAACAACATAAGAAAACCCAAGAGAACTTCATTTGAAGAAGAGTAAATTTGCTGAAATATGGGACCTAAAAGAATTATTTACGTTAAATAGTTCTCGAGATATAGCTTTTTAAAAAGCTTTTCATAAAAATGTTGTAGTGGACGTACTGAAGTATTTTGAAAAACCTATATCTCAAAAACCATTTGACGTACAGATGTCTATTAGCACTAAAATTAAAGCTAGTTTAATGGGCTGTAAAGTAGTTTATGATGTTTATCTTCGTAGGAGTAATAGTTTTCATGATATTAGCTAATATAAATTTATTTATAGTTGTTCGGACAAATTTTTATTTGCCAAATTTATATTCCTATGTGAATATCATAAAAACTACTACCCCTACGAAGATAAGATGAACAACTAAAAATCAATTTATTTTAGCAAATATCATGAAAACTACTATTCCTACAAAGGTAAAGGTTATAAACTTCTGTATAGTCCATTATTTTAGCTTTAATTTGAGTGCTAATAGACATCTGTACGTCACATAGTTCCTGAGATATAGATTTCTCTAAATAAATTAACTAACTACAAACCTTTTTCGGTCTGAATATTTTTCGATATACTTTATTTCCAATCAATTAATACCAAATTCTGATAGTGTTTATGAGTTGATTTTTCATATAAACACCATCTTATCAAAATAATTGTATGTTGTAAAACGTAAGTAACTATCAAAAGACCTAATTATGTTATATAAAATCAAACTCAAAACATTCTTTGGCTATTCTTCTGATTCTATTACGAGAGAATGTTCTGGTTCTTATGATTAAAAAATGGCTCTGAAATAGATATATGAGTACATTGAGGTACAACAGCTCATCTTTGTACTTTCTAATGAAATGTACTTATACAAATAGTACTAAATACACCAGCCATGTCGTGTCTGATAAACACTTTTAAAAGCCATTTTTGATATCCTCTGTTTGTATCCTTGAGTTGATTTGCTCCCATTAGAGTTGGCGGATGATGAGATTCACTTCCGCGTTAAGAACTACCGAAGAATTATAGTTTTTTGTAATATCACGACAACTAAAAGATTAAGCTCACTATTCACTTAAAGCTCAATCAGTTCACTAATTCATTCTGTATAGTAACGTGGTAACATTAAATAAGTCATTCTTTGATGTCATAAGGACAGAGGTTACTTAAATAGCTGAACTTGCTCAAAACTGACAGATTTAAACGTGCTTGAAACAGCGGATGACTGGTCTACGTATGATAGGTTGTCGATGATCACACCCGATCATGCTTCACTTGGCTTCCTGATGACCATCGCCACTCACTAACGGTCCTGATTAGCATAACTGCGATCTCAGTAGAATCTCGTCGTAAAGAATAATTATTAATGGAAAGAGACCGTAATTTCTTTTCGGGCCTCTTTTCGTACATTCTTTAGAAACGTACCGTTACTAAAAACGTGTTCAGGGAAGTATAATTGAGCTAGCGGGCTCGTTTTTTTTTTCTTTTTTAGGAGATGTGTTACCTGATGACGGAGGTAACATATGTGGGAAAGTCATCATCAATAAGGTACAAGAGGGCAGCTTATAACCAGTCAGACGGCTAACGTTGAGGAATCGAACACAGGAATCAGGAATCGCAGCTAAATAGAACAAGCATATTTGAAATTCCAACCAAAATATCGGTAGCTAATTAATCGGTTTCATATCACACAATTTTTTTTTTTTTTATTGGACTATTTACTAATATAAAATAATCAAATGTAATGGAATCTAATATTAAAAAAATATTTTTATCGTTGATAATTTAGTTATCAAAATTAATTGTCTTATTTTTCTTCTCAAAATCGATTATCTAAAGGTAGAATAAATTTGTAATACTTTTCGCTCTTTGTTTTCTTTTTAAGGAAAACCCCTCAAAACTTCTTTTCTCTTCATTTAGTCTATATATATGCGTCCATTATCACGTTCAATCTTCTAAAATCTGTCATTTTTTTTTATTCCTGAAACTACTTCTAAACTTCCACCTACTTGACCCTGTTCTGCATTTTGGACTATACTATACTTCAAAAATGATTAAAGACTAGAATAAGGACAAGTAGATTTAAGTTTACAAATAGTTTCAGGAATAAAAAAAAAAAAATAGAGATTTTAAAAGTCAAGAAAAATTCTATGAAAGGAAGAAAACATAGAATAATTAATATTGGGCAAGATAATAGACGGATGTTTGAATATTAAATAAAGAGATAAGAAGTGAGGATTTTTCCTTTAAAAGAAAACAAAGAGTGAAAAATATTATGAACCTCTGGATACAGATAAAAGAATTCGAAGACAATCTTAAAAATCAAAAATTACATTCGTAATTTCGGTATTTTCAAGTATTTAAGTAGTAGTCATCTCTAGATTACTTAATAGCTATTTTTGGTGCTTACGCCTGGTTAAAAAAAACATTTAAATCAAAATGATGTTTTTATTAGCTTTATTTATAAAGATTCATTTATGGTTAGACTATTTGAATTTTATAACATTGCAATAATTCATAATTCAAATCAATGATATTATAATACAATGTCTTACATGATCAGATTTTCCATAACAATTACTAAGTACGCATAGAAGACTCTTTTTTTTGGGGGGTAATTGATATTTCTATTGTAATGTGCTTGAACTGAACTAAAAATCATGGGTTACAAATTAACGCAGCTTCATTATAAATAATATTTTTTCTTGGTTCAAATATATCATGATAGTAATTAACTACCCAATCCAAATAAATTTACCTCTAACATGGTATTATTAATAAATATTTCTGAAATGCCACGGAATTTTCTCATTCTCAAGAGCATATAAGTGGCTGCTGAGAACTAAATAATTAAAAAAAATATTTACTTTTTCAGGAATATCCGATGGGAGGGATATAGATTTAAAACACTCGTCTCATTGTGCGTTGTGTAAATGAAATGAAAATAAGTCAATACAAGAACAGGCTAAAAATAGTAATAAAACTGTCACTATATTATGATCGGCACAATGTTTTTTTTTATTTATGAACCATTATTGAGTAAAAATTGATTATTGAGACATTAGTTTTATTTATAACTATTTTTTTTCAGGTTCTGATTACAGTTGATTTCTACTTTCTAAATAGAGCAGCCATTAGTTTTGATATAAGCTATTCAGAAATTAGATCATTATTAGCAATTTTTTAAAATTTATTTATTGTAATTTCCAACTGTTAAAAAAAAATAAACAAAGTAAATATGTTGTGTGTTTCAAACATTTGAAAATCTTGGGAAAGAACCACCCAATGGTGGTACATAAAACATTAATTTAAATTAGAAGGTCTCGTGAACTTCTTTACAGAAGCCTCGGAGGATTATCAGGGATTATTAAGAATAAGAGATTAAGAACCAATGGGCTAGGATGGGAAAAGAGTTTGGAATGAAAATACGCATATCTATTTCGGGCCAAATCTGCAACGAAAAGGTTTTTAAGGTCTTTGTAGATGAGTTATTAGCAATTTAAATTTATTAAACGTAACAGCAGCTTGGCTGTAAATAAACCTTTTATTTTTTTATTCCATGACTCAAATCCTCTAACGAGAAAATATATCTGTTAACGCCATAATATAATTACGTTGTAAATAGTATGTTTAGTATTTAGTTTTATAGTTTTAGTTATATAGTTTTATTAGTATTTAATTTAGTTACATTTATTTTTATTTGTATTGTTTAATTTAGATTTAGTTATTTGAAAAAAAAATTTGTAATTATATTTGTTTGTAATAATGAGTAATAGAGACAGTTGCTAGGGGTGATCATTGTTGCGTCACCTAGCAACGGACCGACCATCTTAGTTTTTTGGAGCAGTTGCGACTAATTAGTGGCGGTGGTAGCATTAGCAGCCCTGTCTGCGTTTGGTTGATAATAGTTAGGACATTTCTAGTGAGTTAGTGAGTCATTACAGTTCGGAACCAGACCTTTTCTGCGTTTCTGGCCTTTGAGTGCAATATGAGTTGTTGCTAATCAATTGCCTCGTATAATTAATAAAAACAAGTAGACCCTGCCTGCCCTCAATGAGTGCCAGTGTAGCCAGCCATCTTAGCTTTTGGGACATCGATTGTTTGTAAGCCATTGCACCAACTTTGGACCAGTTTGAGAGTTGCAGCGGAGTATTTAGCAATGGAGCATCTACATCTTGACAAGCAAAATATCTTCCTCTGACCTATCGGAGTAGATTAACCTTTTGACCTAGTGGATTAACCGTCGACCAGTATTTATTTTACATATTATTTGTTTATTTGTAAATTAGTTTATTTTATTTAAATTTTCATAACTTCATAATTTATCTGACTATTTTATTTTTATCTGAAAGGCCTTTTATTTTTACTTGTATATTTTGTTTGTTTTAGTTTTAGTTTTTAAAATTATTAAATTGAACCAAATAAATGTTTAATCTGAGCCAGTTTGTTTTTGTTCCTTTTAAAGCCTTCCAACAAATAGACGTAGTCGATTTGAGGTAGCTTTAACAATATCACTGAATGTTTTGCAAAGTCAAGGACACTGAGACCTACTTAAATTCTGGTTCCGACTCCGTCCAAATCGGGAGGTTAAAAAAAAAAACCTATCCAATAACGATCAGCTGACAGGTGGTACCCAGAGGCAAGCAATTTCTTATGGGCGCACATAACGGAGCTGTCTGTTCGTATTTGGCAAGGGATACATTCATTATTGTTATTTAATTCTATATTTTATACCAGTTTGGGCAAGCTTGTCAAGTTGTAACTGATTACGTTGTATAGGCCAACATTAACGAAAGATATGCTATGATTTAAACTTCTTTACCATTGTACCGTTATATTCTCATATTATATATTTATGCTGTGAAATACAACTAATCGGTTGAATGAAACTTTTTTTTTCCAACAAGACTTAGATAATGAATCTTAATTTTTATTTTTTTTATTTTTTTAGTAAAAATTAAAACTAAAAAAAAAAAGGGAGAAAAGGAAGAAAACTGGGTTGTAAAGGTCTTTGGGGTTTTAAAGGAATATAAATAGAAAATGTACGTAATTAAGATGTAATCAGTCGGCCATTTTATGACTTCTTGATACAATTTTTTTCCACATAGATTTTTAATAATTCCTTAGAACAACCTAGTAACAACATTTTTATATATTTTGATAAACAACTGTTTTAGAAAATGCTATATATATCTCTGACAGAATCAATTATATTATAGATACAGGTTTGGTGTCTGCTGTTCCTAAGCAGTAAACGATAGTGCGAGTTTCGTTATTAGATTAGATTTGCTCACACACTTTCGTGTCATAGACTTCAATTCCTGGTGGTTTTCATTTTCTACTTTCATGTTTTGCATTCTCATTTTCTACCAGCAATAATTAATTATAGAACTCCATAGATTAATAGGATCATTGTATCAATAAACAAAAGTTCCTTCAGTTTTTGATTTGTTTTTCTTTGTTCCATCTCTATTCCGTCAGTCTAAGGAGAACTTCTTGTTGAAATATATACATTCTGCATCTTCACTATCGACGATGAAGTAAAATTTATGACTTTTCAATCATAAATGGAAATTACCTTCATGATAACAAGATTCTTCTTTATGTTTCCCAATGAAGCCTATTCAAAGCCACCACATTTTCTAATTATTTCCTTCATTAGGAAAGAGGAATGATTTTTCTTCATCTCTGATTGATTATTGTGAATTGATTATTTTTCAGGTACACATAAGTTTCGTTTATCTTTTTTATCCAATGTATTATTCCAGTATTAGAGAACGATTGTCATCTTGTTTGTCAGTCATTTTAATGTAATTATTTTTCTTCAGTACATGAAAACATTTTTCAATAAAATATAACGCAAAATTCAAATTCAAGAGCCAATTTGTCAGTTACCTGGCAGTCCCCTAAAAGAACTGTTGGGAAGATAATAACATTTATAAAATAAAAGAGGTCTTGGTTAGATCAAATGTTCAGAGTAAAGATAATTTTTTATACTTCGTTTCAGAAAAATATGGCGCCCGGACACTAATAACTAGGGTTGATAAGGAGCAAGAGGAAAAACGTTGAAAAAGAACCGGTGGTAGGTAAAAGAAAAATAAGTAAGAAACAATATTTTTTGATGGAATAGTGAGTCATAAGCCATCATAAAGATCTTGGGCTTTCTGTTTAAGACTTCATTCTAATAATAAAAAGTAAATAAATCAGATCGTAAACGGAAAAAATCTTGTATTAAAAAAAGTTACTTATTATTGAGCCATCAATAGAACATATTAGGAGTAGAAAAAATGTTGGTACTTTCAATTCCTGGATATTGTACCCTGAAGATGTCTCGAGATCAATTTCAATGCAAAAAAAATATATTGGAAGAAGATAGTTGACCGTATGAATTAGATTGGAGGAAGATAGTCTGGGTGGCGGTCAATAAGGTATAAAAATAGTATAAGAAAACTATTTATTCTTAACTAACGTTTCGTCCCACTTACCAGGTCTTCATCAGGGTTAAATGAAAGAACAAGATACAAACATTTTAGAATTAACAGAAAATTAAAATAAAAACATTTAAAAATAATTGTTATGTTTATAAACTATATAAAAAGAAATAATAACAACAATATAAGGAAGTATACATGCAGGTAGACTAGGGACAAGTTACTAATAAGTTATTAGTAAATATAACCAGATGTGTAAAAAAACATTGTAGCTTTAAACGTTCTGGTTTCTTTACTTGAATGAAGAAATGTTACCAGAAAGTTATTAGAGAACAACTCTCTTCAATATAAATTGATTCCAGGATATTTTTGAATGTAGAATGATAGTAACAATAAAATCCGGAATCATTTAATCTAGCTAGGGGTGAGGAAGAGAAGGCGAAGGGGACTCACAAGTTTTCAAAATCTCCTGGTTCATTTTTTTTTCTAAAAATATGCAAATAATTATGTTATGGAAAGACAGTAAAACAAAATTTGGAAATTTGATATAAGTACCATATTTTGTTCTGGGGGTAAATATAAGTAAAAACAAAAAATATTAGCCGACTCGAGCAGGCGCATAGTTGCCTATGTATATATAAGTGTTCAACACTCATGAAACGCAAAACAATCTATGTTCATGTTTACAAATTATTTAATCTACGTAATGAAATAACTAGTTAATTATTTATTATTAATTATAGAGCAAACTTGTTTATATAAGTGTACATTGTACTTTCATAAGTTACATAAGTTACATATGTATCAAGATTAGTTGGCATTGTTTTATAAATTTCGTGAAGTTTTATGTCAGAATTTTATTTAATTAATTTCTTTTTATTTTTTTAAAAATTTTGTTATTCAATACAATGAACGACCCCAATCGACACAGATTCGAGTTTTGTTTGTCTTTTTATAACCGTATCAAAGAAAAATCGTCCCAATTTTTAAAACATATTAATGTGTAGGAGAAATAATTCATGTTTAACGACTTTACATTCAATAAGAACTTATGAGTTTTAATTTAATCAATTGTTAAACATGAATTATTTCTCATATAGAAAGATATGTTTTAAATCGAGGAATTTTTTTTCCTGAATACAGTTACAGAATCGCAAACAAAACTCGAAACGGTGTTAATTGGGATGTTTCATTGTATTCAAATATAAAATTTTCGAACAATCGGCTTTCTCATCGGAAGGTAGAGGAGAAATGCAACGATTCGACAGGGTTAATGTAATTAGCTTAATTACATCTCTTCTTGACTGCTTAATACCAACAGAACAAAAGGACTGTTTTGATTTGCAACTTTTTTTTTTTTCTTTTTGACCTAGCTGAATTATGAGACAGAATGTCATACCTTACTGAGGATGCCAAATTGTCTTCCGTGGACAATGGCGCAGTTTAAATTCCTAGGAGAAGAATTAGTCCGTTAGAGATGCAGTATACAGATCACGTGCGAACATATCGTTCTGCCTGTCAGGGGGCCTAAGAGGATCTATATCTTCATCTAGATAGCGAGTGGGTCATCTGGGAGGTGGGTAGTGGCCTGTGAGATGTTGGTCCAGTCTACCCGTGCTTTCTATAACACCGGCATAAAAGAACTTGAGTAGCATGACTAATCCGTGGTGTTCTTACTTCTATAGGACAGATACAATAATAACAAATGTTATGTCTTTAAAAAAGATTGGTCGAAATTATCAAATATTTCTTATTGGGGATTATTAAAAAATATATAAATATATTACTACAAAAAACTTGGTCAAATGTTTCAACGCCTTGTGTTTAATTATACCTAAATTTTTATTTTTTTAACCTTAACAGCATTAGCTTACACCTTTGTATCAAATCAAAGAATTTTTTCAAAAGATTGATATAAATTTTTAAAAATATGTTCTATTTATATTCAGTCCGAGGATGTCTAAACCAAGTTCCACTTCACTGTATGAGAGTAACGCAAGACTATAAGAAATCTCCGTGTCTAGTACTCCTAGGACAACGGATATCGACCAAGAAGGGACCAGGCATATTCGGTCACTATATCCGATAGGCGTCATAACCAATCTCTACACAAATCATGAATTTTTAATTAAGACTCTTGGGGTAAGAATTCTTAAATAAGAAATATCGGGTCCGAAAATATTCGAGGTCTTTATAAACAATATCCAGTGAACTTGTGGTGTTACTGTTACCAAAAGAAAGTAGAGGTTGAGTACATAGTAATTTATACTCATAATTAGTATAAGGCACTTTTCAATTTATAAATAGTTTTTTGCAATATTACTATAACGAGACTGTTAAAACATCTTATTTTTTAATTATTGACCGAATTGGTTGTTTTTAATAAAAATGCAAAATTTTTTTTAGTAGTTCTCTTCTTCTAAATCCTTCCTCTTCTACTTCGGAGCTTGATTATAGAGTTGGATTCATAATCCTCGGCCCTGTACCAATTGCCCGCTCCTAGTCTCTCTTGTCATTGCTTCTATGATTGCACCATCCCAAGTATTTCTCGGGTTTCTTCCATTGACTCTCGTTGTATACATTATTTTGGTTATTCTTTCATCCTACATTCTTTTAACATGGCCAAACCACCGTAGTCTAGTTTCTTCCATAATATGTACGGTCGGTTCCTCTCCTAGATTACTTCTTATTGTAGTACAGTGAAGTCTCACTTATACGAAACACACTTATACGAAACATTCAGTTATGCGAAGAATTTCTCAATCCCCTACAAAAACCCCTTAATTATGTGTATGTAATTATCCATTTATACGAAACATTCAGTTATACGTAGGAAAGTTTGGACCCGCTTTATGTACATATTAGTAAATTTTATTCAGTTCTACGAATTTTTTTTCTTACGTGGCAAGACAAAGGACAAAAATACCGTGAAAACGAAACAGTAAACAACTTTTTTCTGCGAATAACATCCGGTTCCATTGATTCTTTATGTTTACATTCTACTCCCTACTTTCGATTCTAAATAAAAATGGTCTGTTCCTCGTTAACGCCTGAAGTGAATGTGCGTGAAAAACCGAATTTTACCATCATGAGAAAAAAAAAAATCTCTTTCTGTGGAAGACAAAATTTAAATTTTAAAAGACGTTTATGACAATTAGTAACGAAAACTGAAATCGCGAAAAGATTAAAACTTCTAGGTGTCGAATCAGTAGCTTGGAATGCTGTTCAGCCTACTACTATCGAAAAGTCCTTCAGTAAAGCAGGTATCGCTCTAGAAGATTTGGGACATGAAGAATCGGTGGTTTCTTAGAGGTAGAAGTTTTCAAAAACCCTCCGGAGTGGTCGAATGTTCTTCCGACATTATATTCGAAAATTTCGTAGAGTACGACAACAATCTGGTAGTCTGCGCGCCTCATAGCGACGAAGCTATAATCGAAGAAATTGCCCCAGCCCCAACCGAAGGAAGCTCGGACGATTCCGATTCAGATGACGAAGATCCTTTGCCTCTTCCATCTTTGGCAGAAGCTCTTGAAGCATTTGAAGATGTAAAACGTTTTATATATGCGAAAGAAATTAGCGAGAAGGAATCTAACACCTTAACAGAATGCAAAAGAATGATATATTCAGCCAAAAACAACATGAAACAAACAAATATAATGCAATTTTTTTGTCAAAAATTAAAAAATTCGGATTAAAGATAAATTAAATTTTTATACAGTAAATATTGTTTTTTTTTCACTTTACTTTGTTTTTCTTTCAACTGCATACAACATACGTATATGTACCTACTAAGTACGAGAAAAAAATTCTCTAAAATATACATAATATTTATTGCGTATTCACTTACACGAAATATTCACTTATACTAAGAATTTTCGGTACCCCCTCATATTCGTATAACTGAGACTTCACTGTATTCCTTACTTTGTGCCTTTGTGTTTTCCCCTCTATCCTCTTCAATTGCCTCTTTTTCATTGATTAAATTTGGCTTTATGTCCTGAGGTAGCAGGCCAGGACTCACTTCCATAGGTCAGTAAGTTGATAAGTCTTATATACTACTTTTTTGACCTTCGAAACTTCTGCCTTTACAGGAAACCAGCCTTGAGTGAATGGTAGCATTTTCCGGCCAATTCTATTCTTTCTCGGCCTACTCCGTTTAAGTAGTTAATTATTCTGGATTATTGTATGTTCTACAAGTATTGTAGAAAGTGCTGGAGAGGCCAGGAATAAAACTAAAACCTTTTAGGGAGTTGTTGGTAAGTCCGGAAAGTCATGGATTAATAAAATCTTGATTTGAAAATAACTTAATCGAGCAAAAAACCATTATGAAACAAACGTAGTGTAATGTCAGGTTAGCATCAAAGTTATTTCTAAATTAGTTAAATTCAAAAGTAAGTCCAGCATTGTATCCAAAGCTCCTGGATAAGTTATTATAGCCTTTAAGTCAGACTTTACTCCTGACTTGCTAGTATAAGCTATTTTTTTTTATTGTTCTACTATTTTTAGCTTTAGAAATATCCTAATATAAAGTAATAAACCCAATATAAAATTTTTATATTTAAATTATTGACATATGCAATAAAATATAAGTGCAAAAAGTTTTTTAAAAAATTATGAAGATGGCCAAGGTGGTAAAATAAGATAATTCAGTCAAGAAATCAACAATTTTATGTAACTAATTTATTTTTTTGAAACCCTCCTGAAACAATATAAGAAACAAATACAAACTTAAATGAATAACGGAATGTGTTGTATACAAGTGAGATGTTTCCTTGGATTGCCCAGTGGCATTATAAAAGGAGTCGCAGGGTCCAATGAAAGTGGTTTAAATGACTATTAATTAATAGTCAAAAATTCTTTTTATAACTAATTTTTTTTTTTCGTACCCTCCATTGAAAATAAGGAATACTTAGGTACAATGATATCAGTTGAAGTGTGCTGCCTTCTTCTACCCATGGGCATTTTAAGGGCTTTGTCGAGTGTACACTGTGTGTGCAGAATCGATGGGGCCGAATGCGCATTAACTAATTTAATGATGAATAATAAAATTATAACTAATTTCTTTTTTTTTTCATACCCTCCTGTGAAGATTTTAGAGGGTATTTGGTACGTACATATAGGAGATATGCTATATGTATAGCTGGGTGTGAAGAATACCTTGGATTGCCTTTTGGCATTATAAGGTATAACTAACTAATTTTTTTTTCTTAACTAATTTCAGTTTAGCGACGGTTCTATATTACTTTTGAAACAATTTCATATAACAGGAAGAGGAGAATTAAGGTGGCTAAATCGTGCAATATTTAAAAAGTGGCTAAAATCGGAAAACGTGAAACCTTCACCCACCCTCCGTGGTATCCTTACTTATCATACCTTTCGAGCAGAAACCTATAGCGAGTATGTTGGTAGAAGTACTACATGTTACAATATCACAAGAGAAGATCATAACAAAAAAAATATTAGAAGGTAAACACCTTCCCGGCCGGCTTGGGGTAAAATTGCAATATAGTGTGATTTTGACTTTTAACAGAGCTTCATGATAAGAAATCTAGCAAGAATAGCTCAAGTGTGAAATATGGTATTATGACGTCATATTCAGATTCGGATATCCATTCTATTGGAATATTGCTATTTACGAATTATTATAGTAAAAGGTAGGGCGTCTTCAATCTCGATTAACTTTCATGAGGCTCGTGAAAAGTCATCATTTTATGCAGAATATTTATTTTTTTGGTCGTATTTTAAAGAGGCGAAGATACCGGGAAGGGTAGAAGAAAGGTATCGGACTTCCTGGAATCGATTTCGGCACCTCGACAATATAAAACCTGAGAGCATACAAGTAAATCAAGAGGGAACGGCCGCTAAAAACCCCCTTGGTCGTAAATAATTCATGAGGTAGAGTTAGCATTAGCGACGGCAATGGAACACAACTAATGCCGTAACCAGGGCTGGTGCTCGGTCAACAGCCCTCGGGTTGGGCTTCTTTCTGCTAAATAATAATATGTAATGGTGTTGTTATACAATTCCACTGACACCGTATTCCGTCCGCATGGCTCTGTTTAGGCCTTCCCCACCCTCGTGCGGTTCCTTATCGAAAACCAGTAGGAGGAAAAAGTCAGTTCTATGGTAGAGGTTATAAATTGAATAAAATTCGATTTTTCATTTTCATATGTTGAAATATCCTTCTTTAAATACGCATACAGGCATAAAGTTACACAGTTAATTTAACCTTTCCTCTAAATCTCGAAGTTCCTGTCAGTCGAGCACAGACAAGCAGCAAAATAATACAGCCCTTCTAATAAATATATATGTATGTATCAAGTGTTTTACTTAGGCAATAATAGTTTAGTGTTGCATAAAATCAATCCCCTTTTTTTAACATTAATAGTATAATTTTATGAGAAAAACTTAAGTAAAATGTTTTATTAGATAAAACCAAAAATTGTATCCAATTCTGTCTCAATACTTTATTTCTCACTAGTCCAACGTTTCGGCCATTCCAGCCATCTTCAAGGACATCTAAATATTCAACAGCTTATATTATATCTTCATTTTTAAACGTTTACAACAACATCATTATTCACTATATAATATAACATACCTTCAATACAAAACCTGGGCAGAATAGCCTACAATAGAAATTGTGAATTAATGTGAGGAGGAGTTTTGTATTGAAGGTATGTTATATTATATAGTGAATAATGATGTTGTTGTAAATGTTTAAAAATGAAGATATAATATAAGCTGTTGAATATTTAGATGTCCTTGAAGATGGCTGGAATGGCCGAAACGTTGGACTAGTGAGAAATAAAGTGTTAAGACAGAATTGGATACAATTTTTGGTTTTATTTAATAAATAATTGCCTTGTCTCAAAAAATTTTGAAATAATATAAATAAGTAAAGTGTTTAGTCCTTGAAGGATTTTTGATTTGCAAAAAAAATCAACACTTCTTGCCTTCTTTTCTGCGAAAGTTTGAATAATCGAGTCAAAGATCAATATTAATACTAACCTAGACTTAAAATAAACAACACTATATTTTTCTTAAAAATATAACTAATATACATATATATGGATTGTTAAAAAAATATCCCTACATGGCTTTAATTTTACTTCTCTGTCGGAATAACAGTAATAACCCAGGATAAGTCTCATTGAATAATATATAGTCATTACTAAGTAAATATTATTTTATAGTACTTATATCAATGTCCTCTCTATCAATGTCCTCTCTATCAATGTCTAAAGCAAATAGCCAGAAGGAGAAAAACGAATAAACACTTTTTAAAAATGAGCCAAAGTACGTTTTGAAAAAATGAAATTTAAAAAATTATTAAAATTGGTCTTTAGAACCTTACAATAAAAAAAGAATTAACAAATTAAAAACAAAAATATATACGAAGATATTTCACGGGCTACCCTGTGTGTATGAACATATATACTCATATACGCACAAACTCACACAGATATTGTTTGTGGTAGCACAGATAGCCTGGAGCAGAGGTAAGATCCTCACCTTAGTACGAATCATTATTTCCACTGTGCTGCGGCAAACTACTCATTGCTCCATTATTATCCCTTTGCGGCTAATTCAGCGATTTCCTTTTCTTCGATTCATCTGGTTCAAGTGCTGAGAATAATCCATCTAGGTCCACGGATTATGGCTCTTCATAGAGGTGTGCGAGGGCCTAAATCTATCTCCTGAAGCAGACAGTCCATCTATGGATCAAACCTCGTCGGATGGCTATTTAACATGAAAACCCATAATTTAATTGTCAACACTCCTAGTAGGTGCGAGTTTCCTGAAGTACGCTGGGCCTCACAAGATCGCGTTTGGAGGAAACATGTTTTTTGTCATGAGAAGTCACCAATTTCAACCGGTTACCAAATACTAAAAAAGCTGGACGTTGTTGAACTTTATCTGTTGCAAGAGTCTTAATCAACTCGATTACCCTCACTCGATTTATTTATAATTAAACTCTGTGAGAAGGTGAGTTAGATATATTTAAACAAAAAATGCATGACATCTTAGAAACTCACCCAATCAGACAAATCTAATTAGGAAAAAACTTAAATGATTACAGCAATTTTAATTTGCCTGAATGAGAGTTTTTTGTGATGAAGAAGCAGTAAAACAGATTAATGGAATATGTTTAGAGTAATCAAATGATTCTAAACCGAATCTTTCTACAGAGCTGACCGTTCTCGAATCAAAATCGAGCAGTGATTTATAAAATCGTAGAAAACCACACGATTGTGGTTTCGAATGAAACTGGTAGCATCTTCACTTAAGTTACCATAGTGGTACCTTCTTAGTTTATCACAACGCTACATGACCCTCGTAAATAAATCGTTTACACAAAAACAAGAGTTATTAGCATTTTCAGAGGAGACCTTAATAAAATATCTTATCGGTGATCTGACTTATGTCACATAATAGAAGTAGGTCTCGATCTAAAAATAGTTGAAAGTATCTCCGAAAAGGATAAGATAGCAAGGTGCTAATAGAAAGGTGAATGCACTGCCCAAACCGGTCCGCTGGTCCGTCCTCGACCTCCATTGTCAACCTCTTTCCGTTGCGTAGATCGTAGTAGTCTTCACGGGGGGTAGAACTGCGAGGTCCGTAGAACAGTAATCTTATTTGTGTTCTACCATTTGGCAAGCATCGAATAATGATAATCAAGTAAAATGTTTCTAATTTTGCTGGCATTCAGCTATAAAAGTAAAGGATATACAGTTTGACGCTGGAATAAGCAGAAAAGATGAATGGGCTTTAAAGACTATCCTTTCTCAGGAAAATAAAATAAAACTCAAAACAGTTATCTTAAACTGTGAATAGGTAGTTATTCTAAAATGAATAGTTGA
>NW_027111275.1:2237590-2239564 GCF_000696795.3 Halyomorpha halys | reverse complement strand
TCGGTACCCTGGCTGCTTCAAGTGTAAGCCAAGGGTGCTGTAAGGGAATGCCACTTTCTCAAAATATTACAAAAAATAAAATAAAATAGCAAATATAAATCGTATTCCATCACTTACTTTGCACTTTTTTTTCTTATTTTCTTACAGAATCAACCACTCTATTTATAATTGTGGTGACATTTTTATTAGTTCGACAAAGGTGCCAAAATTTGTTTTAGCCCGAAAAGGATCTCGTAGTGGAAACATTTTTGGAACCGCAGCCCTTAATCCTAAATTTATTAAAATCTTATTCCAATTAATTTCATTTTTTTAATTTATTACATAAAAAGTATAATTGTAAAAATACATTAGTATAAAAATACATTAGACAGGTTTCCCCTCAACTCTGTGGAACTATTTAATAAAAAATATTCCTTTAATTAAAACCCAATTTATTTAACTGTATATAAAATTTACTTCTTCTACCTCGATGAATAAAATTAAAAAGGTAAAAACTCAAAAGTTTAGCAGAAATATAATTTATTTGTTCCAAAAAAAATACATACTGGTTACAATATGGCTAGTAGAAAACTTTAACTGTAAAACGAATGATTTCAAACAAGATTTAATTTACCATAGCTCGACAACACTTATTTACTTCAACAATATCGGTTGAAAATCAACTCAGGTTTGGCAATTCGGAGTTGTGAATTTACAATTTTGTTTTAACAAAAGTGCTCAATATATGCCATATGTTTCCCACATTAAATTAACAAGTCTGGCATGGTCTACCTTCTGCTATATTTCGAATGGAAGTATTAGATGTGTTTATGTAAAACGATATTACATGTTACATATAAATACAGTAATAGTATTCGTTTAATCTGTTATAAAATTTTTAAAAAACTATTTCCCAATCGGGAAATGATAGATGAGTGATATCAGTTTTTTGATTATATTCAATTTAATGTCTTTATATTTAAATGAAATAATTAAATAAATAGGTTAATTTGACTAATGATATAAGACTTAATAAGACAGAATGATTATTCTGAATAATTCTTTATAGCTATGCTGACGATACAGCTGTGTTCTCTCAACATGATGACATAATAATCGTTAGAAACACTTTGCAAAGTCACCTTAATGATCTAGAACGATATTTCACTAATTGGATGATATGCTTGAACATTGTAAAATTTCATTCAAAAGTTTGTATTCTTCGATGCCCACCGGAACTAATCCTCAAAGGTAAAATTGTGAAATGGAATCCTGCCAGTAAAACAGTAAGGTACCTGGGAATTCATCTAGATCGCCGCCTTACCTTGAATCACCATATCAACATCAAACTAACTCAAACTTATGCATGGTTAGCAATGCTATATCCTATCCTAAACAGAAATTCCAAACTAAAACCAGAAACAACTGTTCTTATATTTAAAACAATTCTCAGGCCACTCCTGATGTACGGCTGTGCAGTCTGTGAATCCTTTAGGAAAAGGAAAAAATTACAATCTTTTCAAAATAAATTCTATATGTATTAATTCATTATTCACACTACCTCTATTTCACTTATTATTATTATTTTTTATCTTCTCTCGCCCTTTTTTCAAATTAACTTGCTTCTTTTTACCATTAGAGTGCAATTGTTTGTTATGTTAAGTCTACAAATATCATTATTTTTTGTTATTAATTTTACTTTTCTCTTTTATTAAGAAGCATTATTCTTATCTATTTATTTTATCTTTTTTTTTCTTTTAATAATAACGTTGTATATAGCTAGGGGTGTCTTTTGTGCGAAACTATACCCTCCCCCATAATCAACTGTTAAAATATATATATCTATAATGTAACGGTTATATCAACCATGTAAGGGCCACCAGGCCGATCTGGTATAAATTAAATAAATAAAACAAATTCTGAATAATATTCATTTATTTACGTGGAATAAAACATCACGACCAAGATATTTTTCTTTTTCTGAAAAACCTGAAA
>NW_027111275.1:2231036-2237385 GCF_000696795.3 Halyomorpha halys | reverse complement strand
TCTTGATACAGTATCAGAGCAATCAATCATTGGTTTTTATTACAACCCATTTTTCGTTACAGGAAGAAACGAAAGCTAAAACGCCAAATGACTTTTATTATACCATAGTTTAGCTCGAAATATAATAAACAAGCCCTTTCTTTCTCTGGTTATATCTATCAGATAAAAAAAGATTTTTTTTATTTTGTTTTGTATGCAGGTTTCCTAATATCGATCGTGAAACTCCTTCTCGGCCACTACTTTTACGACTTTTTTATTTCTTAAAGTTTGAGGAATCCGTTTAATCAAGACTCTGATATATAGGGATCCCATTTCCAGATTTTTTTTTTATAGAATACCACTTTCATTTATGAAACTATTTTGATTTTTCGTAATGATTGAAATACTGCCGTAATGTTTCATGTCGACATCTACTTTACAAACACCTAGATACATATAAAAATGCAATGAGAAATCTATCTTGGTTCTAGGACACCTGGTCCTCTAAGAATAACAGATTGGATAATTTTATTTGACTACAGTAAACTAAATTAAATAAAACTAAAATATTAATTACATTTCGTAAAACATATATATATATAAAAAAAAGATACTAATTTATGTGAGTTTGTATAGGTATTTATTATTTACAAGTTTATGGAAAATTGATGGATATATGATTGATATGAAAGAGGATATGGGTGGATATATTGGTAAGGAATTTCGAAATGAGGTAGTTTGCGTGGTGGAGGATTCTTCAAAGGAAGGGGATCTATGAGAAGGGATATACAAATCATCAGGGTGGGATATTGTATTTAACAAGTGTATGGATGAACGTAGGGTGGCAAGGTCGATAAAATAGAAGGTTTTTTTGGGTTTGTTTTTAAAAGCACCAAGGAGGTATAGTCTTCGGATACTGGGATGGAACCAACTCAGAATAATAGTGAGGGGTACAAGAACGTCTGGAGAATACCGAAGATGAATCTTATGAAGCATTTTATCAATATTATATTTTGCTCACAATATAGTTCTCCGAACACTAGGCATCCATAGTCAAGTTGTGGGAGAATTAGAGAAGATACTAAAACTGGCAGGTACTTCGGGGAAAGGAATTTTGGATATTAAGGAAGGGAGTTAAGGAAGAGTTTTGAACCGATGAGGATGAACATGGACTAGATAATTACACTTACAAAATTCACAAATATTAAGATTACTTTTTAATTATTAAGATATTAAGAGTGATTTTCAAATAACAGACAATTTTAGGACCTAATTAAAAAAAAAAAATTAAAAAATATAAAAATAAAAATTTTGAATGTTCATAGGTTAAATATTTTCGTAAATAACTATCAAGTAAAATTTGAACCCCAAATATACCAAAATTTTTATTTAAAACATTTGCATTCATTATCGTGGCCCAAAAGATGCTATGAAAATGAGTCATAGCTACCAGGACAATGGTAAAATAAAATCATTTAATATCGCATTACTGTCCAACTATTAATATTAAGATCTCATCTCATGGGGATATCAATACATAATCAAAATCAAATGAAAACTAAAATTTAAACAAAAAGGCATTTAGCTATTTCGAGCATTCAAAATTTACTATCATCTAACTTTTTATTTTTGGCCGCCTTGTGTGGAAGGAATCGTGAATAGGGAGAAGAATAGTGTTGACTAACGTCACGGTAATATGCTAACAATCTTCTCGTTTAAATATTTTTCTAAGTTTCTAGAAGATCCGCACTAATATCCTCAAGCCACAAGTGGCACATGAGCCACGGTTTTCCGACTCTGGTCCAACTAAACAGTTATGTAAGCGGAGACGATGCGACAACAATGAAGATCCCTTTAGGTACTGGGAGATGACCGCACTACTCCACAATTGATAATTAACTGATTAGCCTTCGACCTTTGTCCTGAGAAGCCCTTCCAGGTTGAGCAATACTGCCCTTTACGACCACGTGTCCAGGCAGAACCGTGGGACTCGGCGGGTTAATTAATACTCCAGGACAATGACGAGCCTTGGTCGCCGCCGTTCAATAACTCCATCTCATTATCCACTTAGCTACATCACTATCTTCCAGGTGGCGGCTTTTCAACGCGCTTCTCTTAACTCCCCAGTTGATTATTGGATTCGTCATGGGCGGTGTTCCCTGAATTGGTACTACTATAAAGACGCAGATCGGCTTCAGCATACAACGTAGCGATATTAAATCCTAGATCCATTAATATACTGAAACTGTGATTGCATCTATTTATTCGCATAACATAAAATATATTATTAATTTATTCATTTAGAATATCTACCAAATATCCTCTCATTTCAAAGAGGAATATTTAGCAATTGAAGAAAGTCTTTATGCCATCGCAAGCCATGGACGTTGACACTACTTTACTGCATTGAATACAATAAACTGAACAAATTCCATTATTTACAATATGTTGCAACTAATGCCTATCAAAAGTAAAGTTGTGATAATTGTTTGGTAGCCCCAATCCAATCCAATGCGTTCAATACAAATTTATGGTCAGAAGAGAAACAGAAATCACTAAGGAACAAGATTTGGTTTCAGGATTTTCAATAGAATATTGGGCGAGAGGAGCAGAATAAATGTAATCTAGGGTATCTATGACGGATACAAAAGGAAAAAATTGAATTGTTCAAGTTTTTACATTACCATACAACCATTATGAGTTTTTGCGACATTATTAAGCCTAACAAGGCTCCCCAAAAAAAAGGACTAACGAACCCCAAGATTCGATACCGTTGCCACCAATTGTTTACTACATACATTTTTCCAGTGACACCCCTCCACAAACAAAAACACAAATCTACAAAATCAGTTTTAACACAATCCTCCCATCTACGTTTAGGTCTACCACTCGGACTTTACCCGTTGGTTCAGTGTTTATGAGCATTTAAGGGATCCGCCCGTTACTAAGCCCTAAAATCTTACACGCCCATCTTAAACGCTGCAATACTATAACCTCAATTATATTTATCAAGAACGAAATCAAAGAAATTAAAATTAAACGATATTTTTATGCTGTTTTAGTTGTATATGTGGATTCCAAATTAGAGGTTTGTTTACTTTAAATCCTAGACAGCGAACCTGTCTTCAGGAATAAATAACAGAATGAAAATTTAATTTAAGTTAAGCTTTATTCTGTCAAGTAAATTGTAAAAAATATACACAATAGAATGAAGAGGAGTTCTATTTGTTTGCGATCAAAAGAAAAAGTAAATTTTAATGCACTTCTTGATGCAGTTTGGAGAACATAAAAAATCATATTTGGTAAGGAGGAGAGAGAATTTCCAGCGGCAATTATCAATACCTGAGATAATTACAATGAAACTGCACATATTTTCCACATTCAAAAATAACTCATAACTCGAAACTAAAAATATAATTGGGATTAAACCACTCCATTTTCCCACCACCAACTAGAATCTCTTATTTGTAATGAGTTAATTAATATTTTTTGAATATATTGTATAAGTACAAATACACTCGTTACCAAAAAGCAATAAATTAATCTTAAGCGAACACTATATCTCGCACCAAAACACTTCTTCCTCAAGAGTTGAACGACCTTTTGTACGAACAATAGGAAGAAAAGTAATCCATCTGTAGACTACTCCGTATTTGCTATTCTCGGCTGGCTACGTTGAATATAAAACAGAAATACTTAAAATTTAGGCAAGGACAGAAATTTAAATGACATTGAGTCAACCTCACGCATATGCAATGCTTACAATTTTAACTAATACAAAATTTTAACGCCAATTTTTTTCTTATAATAACTGATAAAAATATATTTCACCTTCTTACAAATAAAAAAAAATGTTCCGTTTTATTTTAATTCATTCATTTTCTGATGGAATCGAACCTAGTATAAGACATAGGAGTTATAGACGATTTTATACGTTTCATTTTTTCACGAATAAATAAACTGACAATTAATCATCAACAAGTGAAGATGATTTTAATGTTGCTGGTGGAAAATAATTCTGGAATCAAAATTAGCAGAAAGTAAAGACACAAAATTTGATTCACACTAATTTATCCATGTTTCAAATCGCAAGATGAGATGTGTGAATCTCTATTGCAGAATAACTAACAGCTGTGATGAAGCAAAAAATGTAGGTATATCCTATTATCGTTAAAACAAAAAAATCAGTATTTATTTCAAAAAGGTAGAGAAATAAAAAGGCTGTTACAAAGTGAAGGAAAATTAAAAAAAAAAAAATGAAATTAATAAGGTAACGTTATGAAAAATAAAAAAATCTTCCAGTGATAAATAATCATGTTTCTCAGCTGTGCAAAACCATCACGTTTTATATATGTGTGTATAGTTGACCGTGAAAATTTAAACATAAGAAGATGGTCAGGGTTGCGGTCAAAAAAAGAACAACTAGTTTAGAACTATTTAGTATAGTAAATAGTAAGTATAGTAAGAATAGTATAGTATAGTATAGTATAGTAATAGTATGTATAGTATAGTATACTAATAATAGTATAGTAATAGTAAGTATAGTATACTAATAATAGTATAGTAATAGTAAGTATAGTATAGTAAATAGTTATAAACTATTTGTTCTTTTTTGACCGCAACCCTGACCATCTTCTTACATCAAGTTTTATATTATAATATTGGGTAACAATTTTACATCTTGTTAAAAATAGAAGCAAACAGCAATTTATTTATGAAAAAAACATTAAATTTATGTATTGTTTATGCAGTAAATATAAATGATTAAGTACAGGTATTAATATTTTATATTAATAATATCATTGTACATAATATATTATTATATTGTATATAATATTAATGATATATATAATATCATTGTATTTTTTGTGTAAGAACACATCATCTCTCCTAATCATTTTAATTAAAATGAAACAAATAATCATTCCTTAGTACAGGACAGATCAAGTAGACATAGATGAAAATACAATTATATTTAGGTATAAAAAAAAAAGAAATCCACAAATTATTATTATTTAGTAATAATTAATAGTTTAGGTTAGATGAAATCTGCTGTGTTCCTTTGCTAATGGTTAATTGGATTTGTTTGCATTTGCATCCAACAAGCACATAATTAACGTATTATCTAAATAAAGGATTATATAAAACAAACAAAAAAATTCTTCAGTCCAATAATCTCCTCGAAATCATACCAATACCAAAATTAGCTGTTCTAAATGAGAAAATTAAATAGTAAAATAATCGAAAAATATTTAGGTATATGAATATTGCCGTCAATATGTTACAATAATTTGCTTTATTTACGATAAAAGAAAAAGTGTTCATAAATAGAGCAATTTAGTGTTTGTAACTATTGAAGATGCAATATTATAAATTAGTTTATCTTTGCAGATAGAGTAGTATATCGCACACATACATACTGTAATCAGTTAATTTAACCTGTTAGTAAAAAAAGTAAATAAGTTTTGTAAATAGTTTTCATGACATTTATTAAAATTTTATAATTTTTATTAAGAATTTACCATGAACTCAAACTTGTTTAAAATATAACTACAATAAAAATAAAACGGATAATAGTGGGTTAAATAAAATAGTGACATATCAGCTTTAATTTGAATTGAAGGTTAAACTGTTTTTCTTAATCTCTGAAATGGAGGATTTTTGAATGCAAAAACCTTCAATTCTGAAGTCAGGCAGGCTTTTGAAAACTTCTCTAGTCCAAACCAACCACATTTTACAAGGAAGGAATTGATTAATTGCAAGGGATATGAGAGAAGATTAAATATAGTAGTGGTGAATACATAATAAATTAAAATCATTTCGTCATTTAATGAGAGCAAATATGTCTGATACTTATAACTCGACCCTGAGCTTCATACATTAATGGGAATGGTCGAATCTATGAACACCATAAACTTTCGAATTACTGGACCGATTTAAGTGCAGTTTTTTTTTTTCAAAATGTCCCCTTTTACTTTGGAAAGGTTTAAAGATAATGAAATCCCTGAATTATCAAGTAGAAAAAAAGTTATGGACAAAGTGAAACGTTTTTGGTTTTTAGCTCAGATAGTATACTTTTTTTTATGGGTACCGTACGCGAATCGATTCGTCTCTTTCTAATGAATATGAAAAAATATATCTGATTCCATTAAGGTCCATTATATTTACAAAAAAACATAAACCTAATGTGGCTCGCGGTAAAGTAGGTCGACGAATATTTTTTTTTTAGAAAAAAGCAAATCATATTCGTTTAGTGTTGTCTCAAACTGCAAAATGCCATTTTTCATAGAAATTAAAAAATAAAAATTTGCCTCCATTTATTCAGAGAATTTTTTTCCCCAATGTCAATTGTTCATATAATCCTTAATAA
>NW_027111275.1:2223179-2227078 GCF_000696795.3 Halyomorpha halys | reverse complement strand
ATGCTTATAATCGTTCATAACTTTTCTACATTTTATCTAATCCCTACCTTAATAGAACCGTTAGAAAGCTGAATTTCTGATTTTTCCACTTTTCTTTCTTGAGATTCTAAAAACGAATGTCATCGCATATGTAGGTATAATTTATGTTCCCAAATCGTAACAATATAGTATAAGTATAATTTTTATTTAACTAAAATATAAATGAACTATCAATTGTGTTCATTAAATCTATGTACATCCCCAAATATAGTAATAGCGAAGCATTTTCGGGTCAGCAAGTAGATTTATGAAACGTAAACAAATTTCTGAAAAGATAACAAATACCTGCGCTATCTGGTGACATCTGCGTAAACTATCTTGTAGTACAATATTTAGCCAATAGATAATAGCAGCATCGAATATTACTGGTATTGAAGATAACAGTTATTTTTTATACAAATTAATTAGTTTTAAGTAAATGATTTCAAGATAATAATGAAAGAGTTCTTCTATTAAAACTATGAATATAAAACTTCGTTTTAATAACTGCTGATTCTACCAAAAACCAAATCAAGGAATCAAGGTACATATCATACTAGATATGTACCACAGAATGTTTTATTTAAATTATAAGTTTTAAAATAAAAAGAACAATATCATGCCTTATGCATAAATATATTTACTTACTAGGAGGGTAAGAAAAACTAAAATTCCGTATCCGGAGCCACCTCAACTCCAGTGATTAAAGTAGATATATATAATATGAATATACTTGCTTACAATCTATTAAAAAAACTCAAAATAATGAAAATCAATTTCTTAAACCCTTGAAAAGTTAGTATTTGACAGCTACATAGTTTCAGACTTTTGCTAGTGATATCAACAGTTATCTGTAAATAAACTAACTATGATAGAAAAACATAAAAAATATCTATTTAATGTACCAAAATAAAAAATAACAATGGGCTGATCATACATTAGAATACTTGTACTTAAATAAAAATATTAAAATATATGCCAAAGTTGATATATACAATGTTTATAGCATTTGAAAGTACAAAACATGGCAAGAAATTGATTTTCACTTTTTTTATCAATTTGATTTTTTAATGAAACTAAAGTTCTTAATCTAAATAGCAATGGAAAAAATAAACTAATTATATATAAGAAGATGGTCAGGGTTGCGGTAAAAAAAAATAACAAATAGTTTATAACTATTTGTTCTTTTTTTTACCGCAACCCTGATCATCTTCTTATATTTAAGTTTTACGGTCAACTATATATACAGAAAATAATTATATTGTTGATAGTTCTAAATAATAAAATGAAACAGAATAATAATTCCAAACAACTTTTTCCAATTTTGATTTCACCAACTTCACTCAAGAATCCTTCTTCAGCCTAATAACAACTCTATTAATTTCTGACATGAGATGAATACTGGTACAGCTCATTAACAGCAGTGACATTTTTCACTCATAAAATGTCTCCTTCACAATTAACAGATGATTATGGCCTGCCTACCTTCTTTCTTATTTAATTGAGTACAGAACTGTTGTTTAAGAAGTGGAGTATTTATCATTTTTAATTTTTCAAAAATGTTCCCACAAAAGGCAGTAATTTAAACTATTCTATACTTGCAAAGTTCCTAATAAGTATATTCGACTATAGAACATTTAATTTTTTTCCAGAATACATTCATTGTTGTAAACATACAATCTTATTTTCTCGTCTACCACTTACACAAAGAAATTTCTTCAATTCATAAAATTATCATAGCACTTTTGGTATTGCGTTATGTTCATAGAAAACCATTTTCATCAGCAAACAGGAAGTTTTTTGTTTTTCTGATCCAACAGATAAAATTCATAAGTTAATATAACAAAGTTTTCAAAAATTCAAAATTCCTTTAAGTGCTTATTTATGAATGTAGTGATTGTAGTTGATGAATATAATGAAAATGATTGGAGGTAAAAATCTGATACAAGAACCAATGAAATATGAATGTTAAAAAAATTAAAAATGATTTTCCAATCAGAAATAAGTTATTCAGAATATTACCACCAGGACTAATAATAAATATGAAAAAAAAAAACAAATTCATAAGCAAAGTAAACAAAATTAAGTAAAAAGTAAGTAATAAAATAATGGTGTACAAGAAAAAGCAAATGTATGCTTAAAAAAATGTTAAAAAAGAAAACAAATATGTAATAGCTATGCTATCTAGTGATACCAAGGTAAACTACTATCAAAGAGTACTATATTTAACCAATAGTCAGCAGTAGCATCAATATTACTGGTATTTAAAATACCAGCTATTTTTAAACAAATTAATTAGTTTTAAGAAAATGATTTCATCATAATGATAAAATATTTCTTTTATTCAAACTATCAGTATAAAACTTCGTTTTAATAATTGCTGATTCTACCAAAAAGCAAATCAAGAATGGTTATTAGATTGACAATGACTAGATATGTACCACAGAATATTTTGTTTAAATTATAAGTTTTAAAGTGAAATCACATATTGCATGATATTCTCGTTATTGTGTATTGTCCATTTGGAATGGTCATCTCAGAATAACAAGATAAATTTTGCACCATAACCTTGTTTTTTATTCTGTTTTAGATGGATCGGAAAGAAAAAAATCCAAAAAATGATATTGATCCTTTTATTGCCTGCAGGGCATTTTAAGGTCAATGTTATGCTGTATGGACGACAATATTCACTTATGTACTGTTTTGTTTCAGATAAGAATGATATGAATATGATTAGATAAGAAAAAGTGAAATTCCATCTTCTGGAGGCTCCTCACGTCCAGTCTTTAAAGTAGAGTTCTTAAGGAACAAACATCCCAACCTATGGTTAAGTATTTCACTCAGACCTTTCAAAGGAAGGTGGTAGAAAAAGAAGGTAGAAAAAGATGATCATCAAGTAATGCTTTTTATTAATTACTTCATGTTATCCAAAATATTGAATGATTGGATAATCCTCAATATTGGATAATTGAAATTATTAAAGATTTAGGTGGATGAAAATTGTCAACAATCACTCACTCAAAAGCTTAATAAATCTCTGATGAGTCCTGCTTAGTGGAGGTGGGATCGATAACCCTATCAATGCCAAATAGTGTTTTAAAGTGGTTTCTTTCCTCTTTTCACTTAAACTGTTGTAATTCCCAATTTAGCCTCTTTCACCTTTCTTAATAACAGATGGTGTTCCTCATAGTTCCTAAATTTCACCTACCTTTTTTCTATCTATATTAGCCACCTTCCGATTCTACCTACAACTCACAATACTACTTATATGCTGATGACCTCCAAATTTACTTATCCTTTCATACTTCAGAGATGTTCGACGAAATCTGAAAGCTGATGTAGATGGTATCAATATGAATCAAATATTTATTATCATATAATTGAAAAGGTATATATTTTTTCTTCAAGCTTTATTGGCACACTTATAAACATAATATCAATAGCAGAAGTTTGAAATAACAAAGTTCAAAAGAGTTGCTTTATTGTTTTATTTTTGCATAAGTTATATTTCCAAAACTTTTACCTATACCGAAACAAGGTTAGAAACCAACCATGTTCCAAGACTTGATGCAGCAATCTTGAGTAGTATTCTCTATATTGAAGAGTGTCTTCTGAGAATCATCAACAATTGTTTGATTAGGATATACTTTCCAAGAGGATGGAAGAACAGAAATTCTATTTTTCTCTACAACAATGTTTAAAATATAAGTTTAATTCAGCAATTAACTACCTAATTAATTATAAAGTATTAATACTTATTAAAAAAAATTGGTGCGGTGCGCACATCACAAAACTTTCACTCACCATCTGAAAGTTGGTTGAAATTAATCCTCGCTTATTCAGAACAGATATTTCTATATTATTCATTATGGCAATAACTG
>NW_027111275.1:2213411-2221852 GCF_000696795.3 Halyomorpha halys | reverse complement strand
AGAACGAATGTTTCAAGGTAGAAAATAATTAATAAATTTTAATAACAGTTATAAGCTCTGAAACTATTTACTTAAATAGTATTTGTTGAAAAAAGTAATTACTTGAAATGAAACTAAGATTTGAATATTTGCTAATATATAGCCATATAAAATTTATATCTATTTAGTAATAGAAGAGGAAGAAATTTTTTCAAAAACAGCTAAACTACAAATATTGATATAAAAAAAGATAAATAATTTTCAAATACTTCTTTTATCAAATTTTTGACTTTATATTATAGATGGTGCTAATATAAATCAGATAAAACGTGTTGACATTTTAAAAAGAAATCTCAATTAGTGCTGACAAATATGAAGAAAGAAAACATTACATTTTTCAGTAGGACGATCACACGAACTAACATATGGATCCTACAAAAAGTACTGAAATGATTGGTAAAAATTTACTGTTGTCACTGGTTGTTGATCATATAGAGCATTTGAATAAATATCTTAAGAATCAAGTGAGAGTAAAATGTTTTTGATTTTGATGTTTACAGTGAGGAGTAGCGCAAAATTACTTTGTCGTTGAGGCTAAAATTAGTTGATCCAGTATCATTGCTTATTCCTTGTGTATGGAATGCCAATGGTGGCCCCACTAAATATTAATGACAGTTGTATTATTCATTTAATATATTAATATAGTAAAATTTATGTAATAATGTGTAGCAATAAATTTGACTCACATTCTTGATTAATTATTCTGAATAACTATTATCTAGTTCAAAGTTAAATGATTTGTGCTATTTTTTAATTTATCTTACTTATGTTTTATATTGGTCTAGCCACATGCAATAGCTCGACTCGAGCAGTTTCATGCTTTGATGTGTAGGAGATACATTCCACCTTTCTTTGAACAGCATGTCTATCTGATAAAGCATTTCTTCAACTAATGATAGGAAAGTGTGTTAGGGTTTTAATCTTTCATTCGAACACCAATGATCTTATCATTGCACAAACTTTTCGAATAGATAAAGCGCATATTTCTTTTTCTTATCCTGAAGTTGCTTGGAGACCTGCTTGGGGTTCCATAACTACAATGAGAGTTGTTTCACTCTGCTAGTAATTATCCATAAGATTTTGCTCTTTGTATGATTTTCCTTGAGGTATTTTGGAGGAGTTCATCAGAATTTCAACACCATATTGATGTTCGGACTAATGTACGATTTGTAGGCTGTTGTTGGTATGTCCTGTGAAGCCCCTCATTTAGCCTGTTAGACTTTATGTCAAAATTTAGTTTTGATTGACTTTTCTTGGCTTAATGGTTGATTTATTTTAACAAAGTCAGCTAGGAGTGCCCCTGGATAGCACGCCTTGTCAGTCCTAGATAGTTCATTTATTCCAGAAAAAATATATTTAATAAATTTACTGTTGTAAAAATTTACCTATAAATGAATTGTGAAAATATCTTATAGACGGATTAAGAACAACAATTTGTATGATTATGAATGCACCCCTTTTTAATACTAATTTACAAAATAACCAGAAGTGGGGAGGACTTTTGGTCACTTGTTCAGTTATTAGAGACCCGAATTTCCACCAGAAAAAGACTATGAGGCAACAAGTGGAATATGAAACCTGTGATCTAATAAAAACAGTTATAATAATAGTACAAATAGAAATTTAGACTTTCAACGGAGCTTGTCCTGTACACTATTACTCCATCATCGATATTTAAAATATAAATAAATAGCAGGATGATGATTTTAAATTTACAAAAAAGTAATTGAAAATACATTATTTTTAACCGTATTTCATCAATTTTTAAGATGAATCGAATTAATCAAAACGGAACGACGGTGGAAGGTTATAACCTTCCAGGTGCCAATAGCAGTGCGAACATGTTAGAGTAACTTGTCTAGTCTTTGGGTCGTTAAGGGCAGGTGGACCACCAATCCCATGTAAAGATGTGGCCTCTTCAGAGCTTTTACTCTCCACGTCATGGTGGAGAAAGTTTTCTGACTGTGAAATGGTGGGGGCAGTGGCTCCAGAGTAGGGCATTCAGTTCCGTTATTCCATGCTCAGATATGAATAGTTCGAATTCAACTCATACCGGCCGATTGTCAATTTTATCATCAAAGAAGGGACTGTGAAGAATCTTATGCAATGTCAGCTCAAAAGGGTAAAAGTGTGTTTTTTGCATACATCCTATGGATGTTTGGCGGAATCTTTGGATGGCATCATTTTTATCTTGGAAGAGACATACAGGGATTCCTTTGGTGGTGTACAGGAGGAGGATATATTGTTGGTTGGCTAAGAGATTTCTTTCTAATTCCCCAGTACATCAAAGCTGCTAACTATGATCCAGAATATATGTCTAGATTGGCCCAAGTGATGAGTTATTATAAATCAGTAAGTAGTCTTTAAGTTGTTTTTCTCACTCAGTAAATTAATCAATTTACCAAGTAATCTTTAAGTGTCAGAATTAGCATAGTGTTGAAAGTAAACAGCATTTCCGCAACAGGTTTAAGCTGAATCTCATTTTACTTTTTGTTTATTTCTAAATCCTTCTGGATTACTTGTTTTAAGACTTTAGAGTTTTTGCTTTCCATTCATCATCCAGACATTTTATGTTTTACAAGAAACAGTTATAATTTAATAGTTGTGTATGATACCATTTGCAGATATTCTATAACAATACTATCTCAAAGTATGTTATGTTCCCTAAAATTGTATCAGTTATATTTATATACTATAACTAAAGTAGATTTCATTTAGGTCACAGCTCAAAACATTTTAGGTAGTTCCTGTCCTTTTGATTTAACAATTATTTATGGATTTTATTAAGTGTACACTAATAAATTAATTGATTTATTTTATTCTAATAACAGCCACCTTTTTCTACGTGGAGATTTACTGGTATGATAACTGTTGGCTACCTTTGGGGATCTGTCATTCATTCTGCAGTTCCTAGAGATGAATTCGCAGGTTATAATTGGCAGTTCTTATATCTCCTTGTACCTTTAGGCTGTGCATTAGGTAATAACTTTATTTTCAAATTTACCATTGTTTTACATTGCTGCAAATGGTTATTTTTCAATGCTTATTTTGGTAATTGTTATAGGTGTTTGGTGTGTGGGAAATATTGGTCATGAAGAAGGGTCACTTCTTTGGCCATTACTTGCATCTTATGCCACTTATCCTCTTTACAAAAATTACCCTGGAGAAATGACATTCACTGCCATGATACTGGCTGCATCTTATGCTTTTGATTGGTTTTCAAAGAAGTGGAGAAGGCAACAAAATCCTAAAAAACCAGTTTATAAGTAAGTGAAATATTAAATGGACATACTTTTCATTTAATTCATTTTTAAACAATTTTAAAATTATTTTTGTTGAATTGAAAGTATTGTTTTAATTTTTGGAAACCATTTGTCACCCTACATAGTGATATTAATTTTCAAAAAGCTTGGTTTAGGAACACTTTCATACTTGGTTTTTAGTTGATTTTCTTAAAATGTAAATTAGTTAAAAATGGTATGATTGGACATTCACAATGTTATTATGTGATTAATTGATATGTATCAAAAATAATAAGGTTTACTTTGAATACATATAAACATAACAGTAAATTCTTAGCTGTTTTCTTCCATTTATAGAAGGACATCTGTTTTGGTCACTGCTGCAATCATATATTTGGCCTTATGGGGTTGCACCTTTTATTTCAATGGAACTGTGACAGATGCTGAAGGTGAAGAAGTACCTATCCATGAGGTAGTGCATCATTTTTTTACATCTCCATGGTGGCGCGATCTGAATCAAAGTTTATGGGATACAATAGCTTTTGCGCAGCAGCATGGTTGGTCAGAAGTTTGGAAGATGGCCATAGAATTACTAGATCCTCATGGTGAACAGAATGCATACAGTGTGAGTAAAAAAGATTCTATAAAAAATTAATTTTTATAGTGATAAATGACTACAAAAGAGTATGCAGCTTCTGCAAATGCTATTAATTGATTAATGCCATTACATATCGAACTATTGAACATGTAATTCATTTAAAGTATAAGCCTGGACTTGTCATTTAGAAACCATCTAGTTCCCTTTTGTTTGTTTTCTCCACTATAAGTAGGTCAGTGGCCTGCTGATCTGTTTCCCCCCAATGGATTGGACTACATCCTCCCACCTTGAAGCATTACAGAAGAAAGTTTTGTTATTGCCCATTTTATTCCACTTGAAAACACTACATTAAAAGCAAAATAAATTCTAAATTATATATTGTGAAATTGTTTAAAAATCTCTTGATTTTAATCACAATATAGCAAAAAAAATATTCCAAAATGTTTATTCGTACATTATTATTGTTTTAAATTATTGCAGCACTGCAATTATTAACGTGTTAAATAACCTAACTATACTAATTAGTATTTAAGCTATATTCATTTAATCATTTAAATCATTCAAGTATATTTATTCTTAAAAACTTTCAAAAATTTGATTCAGATTTCACCACCAGCTTCATATAAGTTGTACATCTTTAAATTAATATTAGTAATTCAATATTCAAATGAAAAATACATTTTAATTTTGAGTGAAATTGATTAAAAGTTTTATATCTGTAAATCGTAATAACAAATTAAATTTTAATTTTTTTTTTATTTAAGAAATGAATCTAGATTCTTAATATGATTTGAACTATAATACAGCTTTTAAAATATACTGGACATTGTTTGATAGGTGCTTGGCCTTGATCTCGGTGCAAATCAGACCTTAATTAACAGCAGGTGTAGGCAGCTGTCTGTGAAATGGCATCCAGATAGGGTCAAAGACCCCCAAGGGAAGCAGGAAGCTCAAGAGAAATTCTACGAAATTCAACAAGCCTGCGAGCTATTATCTACAAGCAAAGCAAAGAGGAGGAGACAGAACAAGAAATCACAAGTCTAAGTTTGAACAGCTTGAAACCTATTGACATTGTTCATTCAAGGTTTAGCCTCATGTGATATGTATATACTAATATTTATACGGAATAGATAATGAGTCTGACAATACCTCTTGTTATACTTAGATTATTAAACATCTCTTTGCTGGATGCCTATGAATCTAAATATGAATTTTAGGTTAGTCACAATAGCAGAAAGGAAAATTTCTGGTACATTTTTATTTTTATCTGGTTTGATATTTCATTGACAACAATAATGAACTGCAAACCTACTTATTGGTATTAAAGAAGATTTATTTGTAATGTGTCATACAAATTTTTATTTTTTTATTTTTATATGTTGTATGAAGTGCTGTTTAATTTATATCATAAATGATCACAAAATGTTGATAAAATTTAATTTATTTTTAATTGAGGAAAAAATGAGACTCAGTGCATGAGTAGTTAACATTTCTAATGTTACATTTATATTATTAATATTTATAATATTATCATAATTAATATTTACATAGTTAAAGGTGAAAACATTTACAATTCATAATTAGTGCACTGTAGAGAATAAAAATATTTATTATGAACGTTTATATTGTAAATTAGACCTCTCTTGCTATGATGGCATAAATGTTTCTTAAATTTAACAACACTTAATAGGCTGTGGCTCTGTCCATACTAAAAAAAATAATAATAATTTTTATACTTAAAGTTAGCGATGAGTAGGTTGTTAAGCAAAAACTATTTATGTAGTAAAAGGTATTGTCATTATAAATGCTCAAGAATGATTTATTCTGAATGTACGATCAGATTAAACTTCACTAATAGGTCAAAATATATAGTTAATTTGTGTTTAAGTAGTTTTCATTTATAGACTTAATTAAAATTTAAATAAATGTTTTTGTAAATATTTTTATATTGTTTACATCATACGTTGTCTAAGGAAATGTTATAAATGCCTCTTTATTACCATCACATAAATTATAGTCAGTATTACCTTTTTAATTTGTACATAAATTATTTCCTGTAAATAAACAGTATTTATGTTTTTATGATGGAATATTTTCTGAAAAATTTACCTTGACTTCTCACTTATTTATAATCATAATAATATTACCAACTATGTTAAAATTATGAAACATAGTTCTTTCTCATCACTATGAGACTTAATTATGTCCACTGGTTGGATATGTATATATGTGTTAAAAGATAAATTGAGTGTGTGTTAGTATGTGATGAAAATTTTTTTGTGGTTTATTATGAAATTTATTGGGTGTGAAATTAATTTAAATAAAATGATACATTGATATTTTTGATTAAAAACATATTTTCTATATTCATACTTTCAACTAGAAAATTTTATTTTTAAAAGAACTGTTTTAAATATTGTTGTGAATGGTTCAAGTGTTTTTCATAGTTAGTGTTGATCTAGGTAAACTGAATCCAACTATGTGTTTGTTTAGTTGTTGAATTTTTTTCATAATTATTTTCTGAGAAAAACCATTTGTTACTTGGAATCGATGTGTGAATTATCAGAATTATAATAAAAGAAATGAAAAGTATGCTAATTGAAAATGGATATTATTGATTTTTTTTTCTAAGGATTATGTGGCATAAAATCTAAAACCAAATCCTTTGATTTAGACAAGTGTATTAAATAGGTTTATGTTATACCAAAACAGTGTTTGGATGTAAAAAAAAAAGAGTTTTTTTCAGGTAGTCATTATTTTTAAAATTTTATAAGTAGAAACAGAAACTAGACTATAGTGCCATGTTTTCAAATGAATACTTAAGTTAATTAAAATAAAATAAAATAGGTTATTCTTGCTTTATTATGTGGGATAGCACACTGAGCTTGGCACTGGCCTCCAACTCTTGAGTCTGAGATAATTTACTTATTCTGTAATATCATCCTTGGATCAATTCCTGAATTATAAGAAACTCCTGGGACCCACCCAGTCTCGGAGGATTGACTTAGTGGATGCTGGAGGCATAGAATCTGACATCACCTCCTGTTATATCTGTTGGTCGAGAAGCTGTAGTTCCTTTTCAAATACTGAAGCCATGGTTCTTGATGGGTTTTAGTGGTACAGGTTTTATTTTTTCTTATATTGTCTTATGTGATTTAAGTATCTTTATTGAAAAGTATAATAACAATGAACTGTATAAATCCATTTTATTATATTTCATGAACTCATAAGATATTTAACAAACTTAAGTTCATAATGAAACACAGTAAAGTGTAGACGGATGACTAAGTATGTCACTTTTTTTTTTTTACATTTTGTACAATTTTTTTTACAATTTGTACGTTTTTACGTAGTAAGAAGGTAAAAATTTTTAACTTTCGGTAAGGAATGATTTAAAGTCAAGTTGGAAATTTTGATTATTGATGATTTCAAAAATGCTAATAATCACTAAAGCTGTGATACCTTATAACTAAAAAAAAATTAATATTTCGATTATAATAATTTAACAAAATCAAGGTATTATTTGAAGGACATGTCCTCCTTCTAACAACCCTTTTTTAGGATTCCTCTTTAATGTTTTCTTACTTTGTGAATTCTTTGAAATGTCTTTTGATTGAAGCATTCACTTTTATTTTTTCTAAATGGTATAATGTATTTTTTTTTTCGGTGTTTTAAGCTATCACAGCGTATGTTTGATAAATACCAATCCACATTTTAGTTAGATAAGGATGCTTCTTAATGATAAGGAAGATTAAGAATTAATTGTCAGATCCTATCCAGCCATTATTATTTTTCACTGAAGAAATCATACAAATTAGACCTAAATGTTAAGGAACAATTAAATAGTAATATATTCATCTGATTTGATTGCAATATTCTTTTTTTATATGTGATAAGTGGTTAAAATTTCATCTGTGAGAATTCATTAATCTTATAATTAATTTTTTTTTAAATACTTCTAAAATTGTGATTGTTTATAGCATTTAGATGTTCAATATGAAATATCTTGGAAGGAATACATTTAAAAAACTCAATTTTTTCAGAAATCTTACTTTTATTGTGTTCTGGGCTATTAGTTTTTAGTTAATTTTTTTTTTAGTTTATAATTTATAGTTAAAGTTGTAAGAAGCACTATTATTTTTTTGTAATTGTAATAAATTATTGCATTGTTTAATAAATGAAAATATGTTTTGCTTACTTGTTACTGAAGGAAGGGAAGCTTTGTATTTATATAAGAAATGAAAAACTTATATGCCATCAGAATTGAAAATTTTCACATATCCAATTTTATCATTTATTCGATTTTGAAGGATCGAGGGGGCTGGTTTACAGTTGGTGGCATGTAGATTTTTATCAGATTATATCTCTACTTTCCCTAGCGTATGAGTATATGCATTTTCCTGGGAACACTTATATTCCGAAAACGGTTTGTTCGATTTGTCCAAAAAGAGTAGGATTGAAAAAAATTTCGAAAATTATTAGACGTTTTTATCATGAAACATTTGCCTCCGTCTTTAAACTTTTCATTACCTTCTCACTATACTTACCTATTATATTCTACT
>NW_027111275.1:2209162-2212006 GCF_000696795.3 Halyomorpha halys | reverse complement strand
CCCTTAAAAATATTGGTTGAATGTTACGGTTGTCTATAAAATAATGATGCATGATATAGAAGTCGATTGCCTACCGCTAAACGCTTTGACTCTTGGTATAAATATTCAGTCCCATGTAACTTTGAAGAAATAAAAACGTCACCGTACAGAATGCATTTGCATTTGCACGTGTAAACATAAAGGAAGGGTAACAATGTATTTTCAGAAGAGTCTCGAGTTTCGTTCAGATGTGGAAGGTACCCGACAACCATACTGCTATGTATTGAGAATACTTGCCTAAAAAAAGGCAAATTCAATTATAAATATACAATTATAAGTTAAATAGATATTTTGGGTATTGATTATTAGTTGTTAGCTTCACTAAAAGAGCTTTTTGCGATGAAACAACTGGTCAAACGTTTTAGCAGGACCCAGACCCTATGGCAGATAAGTTGTCCAACTTAAATACTTACATGCGATACTCTCCGAGCAAAAAAAGATAGTGGAAAGATGAAAGTTTTTTAAAGATCAAAGGATTGATGCCGCCACTATGTTTCCTGAATGGTGTTATGGTGTTCGCCTCAAAAATATGACCAGTCAATGAAATGACTGGAAAGAAAACAGAGGGAAGAGAATAGATTTACAAAAGAAAAGGTGAGATAAAGGATTCTAGCGAGAGAGTACAGTCGAGGAGAGTAGTAGAGGACATCGCTAGCCATGGACCATCTCGATGGACAAGCCAGGGAATGAGTTGGAACTGTCGAAGCCCGGCTAAACCCAGAAAACGTAAAAAACCAAAAGAATAAGCTATACTCCCTAGTGTAGAAGTGGTAAATGGTTAAATGTGCGGACTATATTTGCTGCACTACCACTAGGATAACTCAGTCTTTTAAGAAAGTTACGAAATATATTAAAATATTATTTCAATAGTTTGACCTCGAAGAGTTTGATAACACTCGCGAGATATTACTGAGTAACCAGAGAAATTGAATTTCAAAATCAGTTGTGGAGTTGTTTCAAACCAGACCCCAAAGAAGCAGACGGGCAGATTTAACAGACTTAATACCAGTATTTTGAGATAAAATTGTTACAAGAAAATCACAAGATCTCAGTGAATAATCTGAGCCGTCAAACTTAAAAATCAATAGAACCATATGCTTAAAAATTGTTATAAATCCTTTAATGAGCAGATTATGTGACACCCTTAAACATATTACCCTGCTTTTGGCTTCGTCCTAGCCCGGTAAAAAGTGAAAAGTACGGAAAACTTGCAGCCTCCCCCTCCCCAATTCAAATTATCTAATTCAGATTTCAAAATGTTCATTTATTCTCGTAGGAGGTTTTTTTTTTTTTTTTTTTTTTTTTAGACCTAAATTAGAGATTGTATTTTCAGAAGCAAAATCCCGTGGAGTTTAATTTGTGAATTTATTTTATTTAGCAAAGGGATATAAACAGTTGACGTGATTTCGGAATATAATTTTAACGTGGAGCCATATTAAGGCTATGGGTGTAGGGTAGAACCAATATTGAGGAGGCATGTGTGGCTAATGTTAGGGGAACGCTCGTGCTCCACTTTTAAAACTTGATCCTAGATCGAGGCAGCAGTTGCTATAATGAAACCCTAAACCAGCTCCATTACCAGACTGTGCTGTTACGTTAACCTCATTGTTGAAATTAATAGCGGTACACTGAGGCACTAACAGAATCTATGGAAGTGGTTTGCCAAAATTACTTTTTGATTCAGTTTTTAATTATTTATTCGAAGTTTGTGACAAATACGTCAAGGGATTATTTTGACTAGCCAATTTGGTGAAATAATATGAATTGTAAATTAAGTTAATGCTCATATATAACAAAACTAGATCGGGGAATTATTTTATATATATTTTAGATTTATTATGCCACTGGATAAAATAATTTTTTTTTAAGGCTGGAATTGATCCGAAAATGAATAAAATATATTTAGGTGTAAATAAACAATTGGTATGTATTTTCAAAATTTTTAGCAACGAATGGTGTATACGGGACCTGTTCGTGTCTTACTTCAGGTATCCCGAATTAATGTTGGAAATAGGGGGGTTGAAATTTGTGATAAAAGTATGATTTCCTTGAGGAGCAACTCGTGTTAGTGTGGTAATTTAATGGAAATTATTATAATGCAAAATATAAATCGTTTTCAGAGGGAGGTCTCATAAAGGAATATGGCTTATTTGGTGAGAGGGCTGGAAGTCTCGTTGCTGCGGTTACTTCTGGGTCCTTTGGCTACTTCCCTCGTCCAGGGCCCTGTTTCATAATAAAGTACAAACTAATACTATTAGTCTTGTCGATTCAACTTGACTTGTACAATAGTATGTAACCACTTGTACTTTTTAACTCCAGTAATATCACTAATAGTCCTCCCTATTATGAAAAAAATAAGTATTAGTGTAATTAACACGTTGTTTCTATACTTAGATGTTTTCTGTACTACAAACTAATACTATTAGCTCTCATTATGAAACAGGGCCCAGGTGTGCGGTGGGCGAAATGGTGAAACCATGTGATGTTAAAAACGTCTCTCTCGATCGGTGGCTGGCCAGCATGTCCTCAGCTGAAGCAGTATGTTTGTAGGGGCAGTCCAAGTTCTATCTTACTGGCTACGATAGATAATTTAGGCATCGCTGTGTCGGCGTCTTCGGGGTCTTCCGGTGTCTGCAGCTAGAGGGGGCATCGGTAAATGAGACCCTCGATCCTGACTTTATACAAATTATAAAAAGAACCGAAAATATCAGATTACTTAAATCCGACAAATGGATTCCTAATATGTTAATTAGCGCTGAACTAATACGTAAACGTCCGTGGGGTAGGACGGAACGTTGGTGGAAG
>NW_027111275.1:2206653-2209112 GCF_000696795.3 Halyomorpha halys | reverse complement strand
GCTTCGTCCTAGCCCGGTAAAAAGTGAAAAGTACGGAAAACTTGCAGCCTCCCCCTCCCCAATTCAAATTATCTAATTCAGATTTCAAAATGTTCATTTATTCTCGTAGGAGGTTTTTTTTTTTTTTTTTTTTTTTTTAGACCTAAATTAGAGATTGTATTTTCAGAAGCAAAATCCCGTGGAGTTTAATTTGTGAATTTATTTTATTTAGCAAAGGGATATAAACAGTTGACGTGATTTCGGAATATAATTTTAACGTGGAGCCATATTAAGGCTATGGGTGTAGGGTAGAACCAATATTGAGGAGGCATGTGTGGCTAATGTTAGGGGAACGCTCGTGCTCCACTTTTAAAACTTGATCCTAGATCGAGGCAGCAGTTGCTATAATGAAACCCTAAACCAGCTCCATTACCAGACTGTGCTGTTACGTTAACCTCATTGTTGAAATTAATAGCGGTACACTGAGGCACTAACAGAATCTATGGAAGTGGTTTGCCAAAATTACTTTTTGATTCAGTTTTTAATTATTTATTCGAAGTTTGTGACAAATACGTCAAGGGATTATTTTGACTAGCCAATTTGGTGAAATAATATGAATTGTAAATTAAGTTAATGCTCATATATAACAAAACTAGATCGGGGAATTATTTTATATATATTTTAGATTTATTATGCCACTGGATAAAATAATTTTTTTTTAAGGCTGGAATTGATCCGAAAATGAATAAAATATATTTAGGTGTAAATAAACAATTGGTATGTATTTTCAAAATTTTTAGCAACGAATGGTGTATACGGGACCTGTTCGTGTCTTACTTCAGATATCCCGAATGAATGCTGGAAATAGGGGGGTTGAAATTTGTGATAAAAGTATGATTCCCTTGAGGGGCAACTCGTGTTAGTGTGGTAATTTAATGGAAATTATTATAATGCAAAATATAAATCGTTTTCAGAGGGAGGTCTCATAAAGGAATATGGCTTATTTGGTGAGAGGGCTGGAAGTCTCGTTGCTGCGGTTACTTCTGGGTCCTTTGGCTACTTCCCTCGTCCAGGGCCCTGTTTCATAATAAAGTACAAACTAATACTATTAGTCTTGTCGATTCAACTTGACTTGTACAATAGTATGTAACCACTTGTACTTTTTAACTCCAGTAATATCACTAATAGTCCTCCCTATTATGAAAAAAATAAGTATTAGTGTAATTAACACGTTGTTTCTATACTTAGATGTTTTCTGTACTACAAACTAATACTATTAGCTCTCATTATGAAACAGGGCCCAGGTGTGCGGTGGGCGAAATGGTGAAACCATGTGATGTTAAAAACGTCTCTCTCGATCGGTGGCTGGCCAGCATGTCCTCAGCTGAAGCAGTATGTTTGTAGGGGCAGTCCAAGTTCTATCTTACTGGCTACGATAGATAATTTAGGCATCGCTGTGTCGGCGTCTTCGGGGTCTTCCGGTGTCTGCAGCTAGAGGGGGCATCGGTAAATGAGACCCTCGATCCTGACTTTATACAAATTATAAAAAGAACCGAAAATATCAGATTACTTAAATCCGACAAATGGATTCCTAATATGTTAATTAGCGCTGAACTAATACGTAAACGTCCGTGGGGTAGGACGGAACGTTGGTGGAAGGACTGTGTCAAGACTGAATCGGGTAGATTTGGGTTTTATAGGCATAATTGTACAGTAATAATTAAACAGATGTATACAGATAGCGATTGGTGGTATCGGCACCGAACCTTCCGGAACGTTAATCTTTTATTATTATTATAATTTTTTTTAATTTATTGATTTTCAATAAATTTAAATCTTTAACCAATAACATTGTGTTCTGCATCTTGCTTCATCTCTGTTAATTAATGTCTATTTCTTCTAAGATATTACATAAATTGAGTCCCCTAGCGGTTAACACCATAACTTCTTGTGTTGCATAAATTTATTAAAGCGCTTCTGTTTCTGTTCTCGCAGAATTGGTCCACTTCCTCCTGAGTCGTTATTCTAATTTGCATCACAAATAGTGATGCCCCTATTGTACTTGGAAGTTAATCATTAGACTACAATATCACAAAAAATAAATAGAATATCTGTAACAGCAATGTATATTCTAAAATTTCTTATACTGAATGAGAGGTTGAAAGTTGAATTTTTATTTGTTTATGTTTCTTACTTTAAATCATTAAATGATCCATCCAGTTGTCTTGCATTATAAAATATTTGGGTTCTTTCTGTTGGGTCTCATCCGAGGCAGGGTACCTCTAGGTCCGCAGTCAGAGAGGGGCAAGAGAGACTGACTGGGGTAAAATCCCGATAAGGATTGGCTAAAATAATCTACACTGCTAAAACGTTGGTTAAAAAATATGCAAATAAAATCAATTTCAATCAATAAATAATAATATCACTTATTGTTATGTTGCTTTGATGTTCAGGCTAATTAATAAATACATATATTTATT
>NW_027111275.1:2196887-2206193 GCF_000696795.3 Halyomorpha halys | reverse complement strand
TATTTTCTTTATGAATGACTTGGACATTTTCAAAATCAAATAATCAATATAATTTACTTAATTTTTTGATCTTAAATTATCTATTAATGAAGCTAACTGTGTATTTTTGGAATTTATATGTCTTTGTGGGAGTGGTGAATCCGAATTACAGTGGACTTTCTTTAGCGCCTTCCGGCATCATTGTAGATTATCTGAAAATTAAATGTACAAAACAAATTGTATTAGGAAGTTCGTCTTATTTAATTTTTCTTAGAATATTCATTAATTAAAATTATTCATTGTTAAAAATGTTTATGATTCTATTAATTATTGAAAACCTGAAAAACAACACACATTTTTTTTCTATTTTTGTTATAATGTTATGTAGTCGGGATTTAGTCGGGATGCCAGGATAATCGCTGAAGGCCATTATCCAAAAATAAGTTAATTAATTAATTGATATTGAGTCCTGCAAAACTATTATTATAATTGGATTCTTTACCAAAGGCTTTTTGTGTGTTTACCAATTAAATACCTTTATATTTATAAAATGGTGTTACCATTAATTATATTATATAATAAAGGGCGGTACAGTGTAATATAATAGTAAATAAATTACATAAAGGAACTAAGTATTTATTTGCAATTTATTAGTAAATGAAGTGATTAAAATTATTGAAATTATCCAGATAAATGGTTGCCATAAAATATGATTATTACATTATTACTTATCGCCTAATATATAATAATATATGCTTATAGCTAGTGATTTGGATGATTCATTTCGTGAGGTGTAGTAAATTGGATGTCGTTGCCGTGAAATTCCATTTCTGAAGAGCCCTTCTCAAGACCTCTTCTGGTTAAAATTAAAATTACCTGGAAGTACTTGTAATTATTAAAAAGAAATGTCTTTTCTTTTCTTATTCTCAGCTTTATTTGCTTGGTCATTTTTTCGGAGTCATTTGATCTAAAAAATATAAATTAGTGTTATACACAAATTTATTTTTAAAAACTATTTTTCTGTTAAAATCATATGAGCTAAAAGATTTTTTTCTTGAAAAATCGTCAACATCTATTACTTTTTTAAAATTCAATCGGAAGGAAATTTTTAAAATATTTTGTATTTTAATCGTCATCAAAAAATGTGTATTTTTATGGGATAATTTGTATTTTTTATTTTCCCCAACTTAGTTAGTAATGAGACTCTTATTGGTAAACAGTGCACTCAGTTGGATTTGTTTAACAATTTTAGTTAGCGAAATGAAGGTGGAGTTCTTTACTTGTTTAATATACTAAGGAGTTCGTCATAACTGTTATAAAAATGCAAATTGTTATATAGTTTTATATTAAAATATTGCTATAATGTTTGTATTTTATTTTTAACCTAGTGTATTAATAGTTATTATTTAGTTAGTAATTATTTAGTTAATAGTTATTATTTGTTCATTATTTATAATTTATATTTTTATTCATATTAAATTTTTTTACTATTAAAACTACAAATATCTAAAAAAAATAAATTGAATTCATCCAAAAGTTATTAATTATAGCATTGTGGTTATCTGAATATATCAATCAATAAAAACTCGTATAAAAAAATTTAAGAAAGTGTGAGACAAATATATCCGAAGTATATCTTAAAATACTTATTATGCCAATACAATGAAGGCAATATTGTCCCACCCTTTCACCTGTGGGCGTCAGTTAGTTACTGTGGGCGGTGGGTAATTGTCAATATGCGTAAAACAAACGAACAGTGAATGGGCTCTCGCTATATAACACGCTAAGCTTATTACAGTGGTCCAACCAGTATTCCACACAATACCATCACATAATGAAGAAAAGCCCGCTAGGTCAGGAATATCTTTCTCTTCACAAAACATGCTATTCAAAAGTAGAATAAGGCATCCGAAAAAATATTAAAGATTATTGAGAAATTTTTAATTTAAGTCAGAGAGAAAAGAAAAGTCAGTTAGATTATAAACTTGAAGTGTGTGTACAGATTACGTAATGTTATATTAAATGGCATTATTAAAAAACTGTTTCGAACGTTATTTCTCAATTTTAACTGATATTCAATAAGCAAGCAATCCAATTTTTTGTGAAATTGTGTTATATAATAAGCCTTGTCAATAATTTGTCACAAAGTTTCTTTTTTTAAGATGTTGAGGTGAAAAAGCTTATATTTAGAATATTATCAATATTCTATATTTGTTCGGACTACGTTTCGGGTTTCCTCATATTCATATGCTAATATTTCTATACTAAAGTGTGTGTACTTAATAAATATATCAAAATTGCTTTTTAAATAAAAAAAGAATACCCATATAATATATCTTTTAAAATTACATTTAGTGTTCTCCTTATTAGTCTTAACAATAACATATTGTTGTCAATAATATAAATATCAATAATTAAAAATACCAACACGATTATAAATAAGGAGATTTGACATACCTTCCTGAAACCATGTTATCTTTACCATTGATAACAAATGGATTATAAACTAAGATGATACTCGATACGATAAACATAGGTAGGAATGTTCATACCTCCACCAAAGATGACTAATCTATTAATAATATTTTTTTTAAAAACATACAACAACACACTGATATATTAAATTTATTCTAATAACTAATACTATTTATTGTACAACATTAAATTACTAAATGCTTTACTATATCTATTTAATGTGTACATAAATCTTTGGTATCTGTTTTAAAATTTAATGAGTTACCTATGTTTTTGTGATATATATTCCTTTTGTTATTTTTCTATTTCTTTTATGATGTCTAATTTTTTTATTTTATTTTTATAATCAAAATCATCTTTATACCTTACGCAATGTTGTGCCAGTTCTGTTGTGTTGATATTTTTGACAATTTTACAATTACTCTTAAGCTGCTCAACCCTAAAAAAAATATTGTTAATAGATTAGTCATCTTTTGTGGAACAGAGGTAGGAGAGTATCGGCTTAGTTTATAATCTATTTGTCATCAATGGTAAAGATAACCTTGTTTCAGGAAGGTATTCCAGATCTCCTTATTTATAATTATGTTGGTATTTTTAATTATTGATATTTCTATTATAAACAACAATATGTTATTGTTAACATTATAAGACTAATAAGAAGGACACAAAATGTAATTTTTTTTATAAATTTAAAATTGAGGAATATTAGTACATGCATAAGCAAAAACCCGAAATGTAGTACAAACAAATATAGAATAGAAATAATATTCTAAATGGAATTTTTTTTCAATTCAACACCTTAATAAATGAAAACAAACAACTTCCTAGGAAAGGAAATCCAGAGGAAGAATTTTCATTTTGCAACATTATTTTTATTTTGTAATTATCGAATCATTTGGGAATAGAATTTAGAGGAGGTCGTGTGTATAAAATATTCGTTTAAAGAATAATACTTCTGATTATAGTTAAGCGATAATAGAGGATGGAATTTAATAAAATTGATACTGGAACATTTTCGTAATAACCCCCACCTTCCTAATTTGGGCCGCATGGAACGAGTCGTTTCCGAAATATATGTGTTCCTAAGATAAAAAAATCAGCTGCACTGTTTAGTGAGATAAACTTTCATTATTTTATACGAAGGGAGGTACTAAAACATTGTATTTAAAATACAAGGTAATACACACTTGTCTCATATAGTATCTTCTAACCACCCTGACAATAAAAGCCGTAAAATGTCCCTAGTAAAAGATAAGGTTCCGTCCCAGCCATAAATTCCTACTCTCTCGACATGAATATTTAAACTAATTATTTCTATGTATATATTAATAAAGTAATCACAATAAATTTTATTCTTAATCCTTGAAATATAGGCAATACCCTATGTACCTGATTAATTCATAAATCTATCTACATTATTAAAATGCATTACCATATTATATTATCTTGTCTTGAAAGGTGTTATTTCTATTAGGGATAAAAAAACTACCTAACCTATTGAAATGGAGAGGAATCTATACTGACCTATGTACATGGAAGTTTTTTCCAGTTTTTTAATTTTCTAGGAATGATTTATAATATATTATTAACAACGTCATTTCAATTAATTCCTAATTAATTATTTTCCTTAAAAATATATATTATAATAATTTTGATGTAATACAATAAATTATATTATTATAAAGTTAATTATTTTATACCATTAAAAAACAATAACAACGTTTCGGGTTGTCACCTTATCATCTGATTAAACATCTTTTAAAATTAAATTGATCAATGATAAACATCACCTGGTTTTAGTAAGGTTTTCCGGTCTCCTTATTTATAGTATTTTTTTTTAATTATTTTATTTTATACCATTAAAAAACAATAACATCGTTTCGGGTTGTCACCCTATCATCTGATTAAACATCTTTTAAAATTAAATTGATCAATGATAAACATAACCTGGTTTTAGTAAGGTTTTCCGATCTCCTTATTTATAGTATTTTTTTTGAATTATTAAAATTTATATTAATGACAACAATGTAGCAATGTAACACTAATAAGGAGTGGAAGCTCATTGTTTCATAAGAAATAGCTAATTGCATCGGGAATTACAAATGGAGTCAATTGATGATTAAATAAAAAATTAGTTCACGAAGTTCCACTCCTATTTACCGAAAGTTAAAGAATCAGCGACCTAAAATTTGGGAAACCTAACCTCGATCTGAAGACTGAAGCACTACTTCTATTTTATTTTTTTTGCTCTTAGTCTTTTTTTTTCAAATTGTTTTTTTTTTTTTTTACCATTAGGCTATTGTTTGTTTTTTTAGGTCAGCGAATGTCGTTATTTTTTGTTCTTAATTTTACTTTTCTCTTTTATTGAGAAGAATTATTTTTATCTACTTATTTTATTTAAATTATAACGTAGTATGTAGTTTGGGGTGTCTTTTGTACGAGAATGTATCCCTCACCATCATAATCAATGTTAAAAAAAAAATAACGGTTATATCAACCATGTATCTAGGCCGATCTGGTATTAAATAAATAAATATATTATAAAAAAACTAATAAGGATAAATCAAAATGCAATTTTAAAAGATGTTTAATCAGATACCTGATGATAGGGTGCTTTCCCAAATGAAATAATTTAATTTAAAATAAAAAAATTAAAACAAAGTAGAGTACCTTGTCATTCACAAGATCTATATATATATTACTACAATATTGCAGTATTCTAATGAATTATATTACTTTTTTGACACTTGAAGAAGAAATTTTAGAGATCTAGATACAATTTCACCGATCATCATCTTTCTTGGAGTAGAACGATCAGAATCAAGGACCATCGAACGGTGAAGTTTAATCTGAAATTAATGTATATTTCGACTTTTAGCTTGGCAAATCTCATTCCGCAATGTTGGCTGGGTTGAAGCAATGCAGTCTCGAAGACAAAGTTTAGCAGACGAACTATTTTAAATTCTAGCCGACCTGTTAAATCTGGTCTCAAAAGGTGGCATCACAAAGGACATGATTAGCGAATTGGAAGCGGCGTGAAGTGAACAATTGGTTTACTTAGCCCGAGTCGACTCGGCAAAGAGCTACAAAAGCGGCCATTACAAAGAGGAAGTGGGACCCCTGAGCTCCATTAGATCAGCCATTGTTCTGTTCCCCATCACCTCTTGGCCAACGGCTTCCTCGTCAAATTGTTCCTTTGGCGCAAATTACTGGCCCTCTCCAAATCCAACCACTCTGTAGGGATTGCTGAATTTTAATTTCCTTATTTTGATCCTCTTCAAGGCAAGGACTCATTGGAGTTGTTCGAACTTGATTTGTTAGGTAAGTAACTCTTGCGAAAATCGCATTATCACATATGGAATTATCGCTTCACTTAGCTAGCTTGCCTAAATAAGTATAGAAAATAAAAAGGACAAATTGGATGAAATTGAACACAATATCAAAGGGTTGTATGATTTATGATCCTGAAAGATCTTGCTGAAATGAAAAGAACAAATAATTTGATTGTGGAACAAATGTCTCCAAGAATAATTGGTTCAGACTGGTGATTCTTTATCTGGTAAGGTATATAGAAAATTCTGGTATCTAAGTTGTATTTACATGTTTATAATTTTATGGTATTAATTAATGTAATTGATATACAGATTGTTTACATGAAGACGTTAATTTGAAGATGTAGGAGGTGAAGGGATGGGCGCTGTTTACAGAAAAGAACGGAGAAGGGTTGGAGAATATAGACCATGAGGGAATTCCGGAAAGAGGCGATTCTGTGAGAAGGAATATATAAATCAATCGGTTGAGATCTAATATTTAATGAATGGATGGATGAACGTCGAGTGAGGAAATCAAGAATATATGTAGTTTTTTTTTGGTTTTAAAGATTTTAAAAATAAAAACATCAAGGGGATATTGCCGTTGATAAGTAGGGTAAAACCAACTCGGTATGTCAACTTGAGAGCACCTAGTAAAACCGGAGATAAATCTTATGAAACTATTCATGAGTCTCTTCATTGTATCTCTCTATCCCAGAAGATAGCCCTCCCTAGACCAAAGGACCGTAACCAGAGAGAGAGAGAATACTAGGAGCTGACGAGTATTCTGGGGAATGGAAATACTAAATCTTAGGAATAAATCACGCCTATAGATTTAAATATTGGTTCTTTTGATTACTTTATGATGTAAGATTATTAATGTAGTCGGCTTGTTCTTCAGAGTCCATTAAGTGAAAAATTGTGATGGAAACTACAATAATAATAGTATAATATAAAGAAAATATTGGTATAACATATAGCTCATTGGTAAAGCAATGGATTGCTAACTTGGAGTTAGTCTTTGGAAGACCCGGGTTCGAATCTGGCTGCGACAGATAATTATTATATCTGTTACCTGTAGCCGTTGAGTAAGCAATGTGCATTCGGGGAGTCCTTTGGGGTCTACCCAGTCTCAGTAAGTGGATACCCTTTAATTGGGGAAAAATTCTAGCTTTTTAGTGTGATCACTTCTTGCACACCGTTGTACCAGTACCTCCTTACAAAAGTACAGCACCCCTGACGCTTTAATTTAATTTATTAAAATGTTTTGATTGTATTTTCTTTTCTTTTCTTTTTTTTTTCAAGTCTGCTATTAAAAGTTTTACAGTACAGCGGGTTGTCTTTATGGTTACTCTCATAGTGTTTTCTCAGTAGAATAAATCATTATAATAGAAAAAATCTGCCATTATAGTAAAGATTTACGTTTGCATTTAATATTTGGTATCGAAATTCATTGGCTACTATGTCTGCGACAATGCATTGAAGGAAAGTAAATATGGTGGGTACATTGGGGTAGGTAGTCAGGCTTGGGTGAAGAGAAAATGCTGGAATTCTGTGTGGACACTGGACAGTGGGCCGTCAGAGCTGCCTTGTACTGACAGGTCGGCCCAGAGCCAACAGCAAACACCATTCCGAGCAAACACTATTGTCAATGTCCTAAATTGACTGTCCGGTTTACTTTTACTGCCCATTTTGAACTTTCCGGCAGATGGGGCGAAGGCTACCAGTGCATCAGCCTTAGATGTCCCTGTCTATTTAGAGATTATTGAACTTCTTCCAACGTTGAGATAAATTATTTATCTATTATATATAATTATTAATGTTAATACTTCTAATTGCCTCTAAAATCTAACCTTTACGGTCAGTTGAGTCAACGTAAAATCTTTGGAACGATTATTAATGATTATGTAAGGCAACTATTTCAAATAATGATTCAATTACTTATATAAATATTGTATTATCCCGTAACCGTATAAAATAATCTAGATCCATTTTGGTTTGTTACTTTCAATATTTAACTTTCGACTGTCAGTTCATCAGATCTCATTACAAAATGTTAGTTGGATTGAGGATATGCATCCTTGTAGACAAGATTTAGCTGACGAACTATTTTAAATTCTAGCCGACCTGGTAATCAAGTCTGAAAAGGCGGCGTCACAAAGGATTGGCAAATACGTTTAATCTGACCGAATTGACTCAGCAATCAAAGATGGAGAAAACAAATTTAACCCCCCCCCCAAAAAAAAAAAATTGTTATTATACGTTCAAGATTGATATAATACCATATTTCAACTCTTTAGACTGTAGGTCTTATTTTATGGGTAATTAAATTACTCACAAATCAAATTTAGCTATTACCTACAGGTTAAAATAACTAATGAATTCCTAATCTAAGGAATTAGACAAAGGGGAGGGATCGGGAACAATATTATTATAAAATAACCAAGGCGGCGCCATCTAGTTGCTGAAGAACCAATTAACCATGGTGCCACCTATGAAGTACAGTGAAAACTGTGACCTGATGGGGCTAATCCTTGACCACACTTCAGACCTTCTCACTGAGCATGGTGAGTTGATCTCTCTCTCACAACCATTAAAAGTGGAAACATGTCCTAACAAAAAAGCAGCTCCGAGTGTGGACAGGGTGCGCACAGCACCAAGGCCGGCGACTTTCACTATATACCAGAGCAGAGTAGAACAAGTAACCCATCCCAGTATGATGCTCAAGATGCAATAAATTAAGCAAACTATCACAATTCAACTAAAAACCTAAACTTTAGTTGGCATAATAAGGTAATTTAACCAATCACGCAGCAAGGTTAGTTATGTCTTGTAAATAACCACAACAGATACAATGTATCCTCGATACAACTATTCTCATTATTTCAAAGAATTAAACAGAGAGATTCGTTATATCGAGGTTTGGGTGAGTACAATTCGCTACATTAAGGTTCAGGGATTTATTTATCGATGAAGGAACAAACCATTAGGCAATATGAGTAGTATGAAAAACGATAAACGCGTCGCAGTTAAAATGTTCAGCATTTGAATATGTATTGACAGATGGCGCGGTAACATCGGTAACATTAAGGGATTTTTGGAGAAGACTGGCGATAAAAATTATGATGTGAAAGAATAAAAAACGAAAGACAACGAGAATTGATGTTGGTTGCAAAATAAAATTCTTTCAATCATAGAAAAAATATTCACTTGATTTGAACACGTTGAAGACTGTCAAAGAAAATTATGAAGCAAGTAGTGGAAGGAAGAAAAAAAGAAAAACACAGAGTGAAATTGAATCCATGAAGCAATCTTTCATTAGAGAAAAGTGGAAACAAATTTTGGTAGGAATTTATGTCAAGGAAAACTACATTAGTGGAAGAAATCCTTGAAAGAAAAATTGAAATAAATACGTAGTGTGTATAGGTTATAATTTTACAAAAAGTAATGACACTTATATGTTTCAACTATTGTATATTTGTTATTCGCTGATATTATATTTAAAAATATTTACATAATATGTTCCTTAAAACTGAATGCA
>NW_027111275.1:2195950-2196732 GCF_000696795.3 Halyomorpha halys | reverse complement strand
GAGAATTTTTAGTCCATTTTGTTGGCCAAGTCTATTAAGTGCCATTAGTGTTATGTGAGTTTTCCTCTCACAAGTCAATTTTATCCAGATCTACCATAATTATTAATGTTAATCCTTATAATTGCCTCTAAAATCTAACCTTTACGGTCAGTTGAGTCAATGTAAAATCTTTGGAACGATTATTCATGATTATGTAAGGCAACTATTTCAAATAAAGATTCAATTACTTATATAAATATTGTATTATCCCGTAACCGTATAAAATAATCTAGATCCATTTTGGTTTGTTATTTTCAATATTTAACTTTCGACTGTCAGTTCATCAGATCTCATTACAAAATGTTAGCTGGATTGAGGATATGCAGCCTCGAAGACAATTAGCTGACGAATTATTTTAAAATCTACCCGTCCTGCTTAATCTAGTCTCAAAAGGCGGGGTCACAAAGGATTGGCAAATAGGTTTAATCTGACCGAATTGACTCAGCAATCAAAGATGGAGAAAACAAATTTAACCCCCCCCAAAAAAAAAAAAAAATTGTTGCTATACGTTCAAGATTGATATAATACCATACTTGAACTCTTTAGACTGTAGGTCTTATTTTATAGGTGATTAAATTATTCACAAATCAAATTTAACTATTACCTACAGGTTAAACTATATAACTAATGAATACCTAAATAAAAAGAACAAATTGGATGAAATTGAACACAATATCAAAGGGTTGTATGATTTATGATCCTGAAAGATCTTGCTGAAATGAAAAGAACAAATAATTTGATTG
>NW_027111275.1:2188286-2194590 GCF_000696795.3 Halyomorpha halys | reverse complement strand
AAAATACTGCATCCCTAATCTTGCATGGGTTGTAAAACAAATAAAGATGAATAAATTAATGTTGACCAGTGTTAGAAAGCATTTGAAAAATTACTTTTGTTATATGGATTGTTCTTTTTTCACAGCCAATTGCATCGGGTATTACAAATAGAGACAATAGAGGATTAGATCAAAAAAAGGTTCATAAAGTTCCACTCCCAGTTACCAACAGTTAAAGGAGCAGTGACCTACAACTTGGCAAACCCAACCACAACCCGAAGACTGCTGCAGGGTATCCCGTTTTAAGTTCTATATTTATCAGTTCTGTTATTGTAACTCCAAAAATTTATTTTATTTTAATCTTTTTCAGAAATTAACTTTCTTTTTTTCCTCATTAGAAGTCGATTATTTATTTTGTAATCCATAACTGTCATTGTTTTTGCTATTAATTTTACTTTTATCTCTTATTAAGAATTATTATTTTAATCTATTTCTTTTATCTTATCTACGTTTTATTTAGTTAGGGGTGTCTTTTGTGTGAGACTGTACTCTTCATAATCAATTGTTATATAAAAAAAAAAAAATTGCTCCTATATTAACCATGTAAGGCCCACCAGGCAAATCCAGTATTAAATAAAAAATATGGATTATTCTTTCTTTCCGTGCTCCACCCAAATCCTAATTAAAATCATATAGCACCGTGACTGTTTATAGATTGTTAAAACACCTAACGGAAGAATAAGTCATTCTCTTGTGCCTTGCTAAAGCAACAGGGATAAAGGAAGTAGTCATAGTAAATTGATTACTAGATAGAGTGAAAAGCCAAAGCAATAGTTTAAGATCAAAATCGTGGTGTAGTCTAATTTATAGGCTTTTTACTCAGAGTCGATAAACTTTTCTCTTCTTTTTTTTTATCCTATGAAAAGTCGTATCCCTGAGTTTATTGGTTCCGTTCCACCTCGAAAATGCCTTTTCATGTTCCTTATCTCGTTGTAAAGGTATAGGAGTAAATTCATTCTCTTCATTTCCGTATTCCATAAGGAACGTAATAAGTAAGGAAAAATATATGAATGGAATGAACAGTAGATGGTATCTATATGGGTTTCATAACTGCTAGTAGATTTAATAATTAAAAAAAACACAGATAAAGTTAATTTATTCAACCAATTTCCAGCATTGTAAACACTATTTATATGTGACGACCTTATTCCTCTGATGTAGGATAATCGTGCTTATATTACTTGAAATTGCATAAATAAATTCAATTTGATTCAAAAACTACTAAATGAAAAATTTTAGAGAAATCCATTAGATGGAAATATTTTACTATGGGAAATTTGTGAGAATTTTTAGTCCATTTTGTTGGCCAAGTCTATTAAGTGCCATTAGTGTTATGTGAGTTTTCCTCTCACAAGTCAATTTTATCCAGATCTACCGTGAATAACATTAATAATTAGGTAACAGTAGTATATACTTAGAATTATGAATCGAAATTTAAAAAAAAAAAAGTATTAATTTTGTGTAAGGTTTTATTAAAATGTCTAAAATATATTTTTCATTACAAAGATTATTCTGTAAAGTTTTTTATTTCGATGAAACTGTTTTTAGACTAATTTTAGTTCGAAAACAACAATTAAAAAGAAAAAAAATATTTGAACAAGTCTGTGATGGTAGATGAAAGACTTGGAAAATTCAGTATGTCGAGGGTAGATTTGCTTAGAGTAATTAACCAAAGTGGCTTGATATCTTCATAACGAATTTTATGTAATTTAGCAAGATTTGTTCTACTGTTAATCGGTTAATCGAAAGAATATCTCACAATTAGAGTTGTGTTTATTGAAAAGTTATTATGAGTGTACTGAATGCCCAATCAGAAACACAAACCCTACTATGCACTTAATTACAATAAAAAGAGAATAAGCAAACATTATGAAAAGTATATTTTGCTGATAAAAATCTCACATAGCGATAAATGCTAGGTTATTAAACGCAAAAAACGTGGTGCAAAAAAACAAAAAATAATATATGAGAAGATGGTTGAGAGGTGCGGTCAAAATATAGCACGAATAAGTTGAAATAACTTTCTTAAATTTGTTAAATAATTAAATTAACTTATTTGTGTTATATTTTGACTGCATCTTCCAACCATCTTCTCCTCATATAATTTATACACAGTCAACTATCTAATCATTTAAAAATAATATGATTATAGTTATTAGAAGCTTCAAATGGTTTTTTTTAATAAAATACGAAGTATGTTCTGATTAATTTTGGAGAAAATTTGATAACTTTATATTTAAAAGAAACCACGTTTTTTAAACATATGTAGTTATATTTCCAGATTTTTCGTAAAATAAGTACTTTTAACTGCTATAAGATAATGAAACACTTTACTCAAAAAGTAGACTCTCATGACTGCTTTGGTTTGCTATATACTCAGCATACTAAAACTAGTTCCAAGTAAACAACTTATTATTACATAGTTATAGTCAGTAAATATACGTAAAATACGTAATAATATTACATTGTTTTAGTTATTTTTTTTGCTTTTTTTTTTTTAAATAAATATATTCATTATTTTGGTTATTCTACTATTAACCTATTTATCTAAATCTAATTCTCTCTCACAACCAGTATAATAAATAGTAAAACATTTAAATGTAGAAAATATATATATCCATAAAAATCCTATATAATCATGTACAATTATATTTCATTAAAATCTTAAAATGTGACTAGGGATTCTTTAATTTTTAACATTATTTTATTTTTTCATTCACATAGTTTGATTAGGTTCATTTTCTTTATTCTTCTGTTTTTATATCGAAAATGCAACAGAGAGCCGGAAACACCAGCACATGTGCTGGGGAAATGTCCCAACAACTCCCTCCTCATAACACGCCGACATCATAGAGTGAAATACGAGTTAATGAAGCTCCTTAAAGAAAGAGATTTGGCCTGCTTTGACGAGGTCTACTGCGTAGGTACGGATGGATCCACAAGATATGTGGATATAGTTTCTTTTCTTAAGAAAGGAAAGTCGGCAATCATTCTGGATCCCACCGTGAGATATGAAAATAACGACCTTGACCAGGCAAATAAGGTAGATAGGGAAAAGAAGGAAATCTACGATAAATGTATCCCTTTCCTCAAGGAGAAGTTCCGTGAGGGCTTCGGAGAACGAGACTTTAACGTGAGAGGCCTCTGGTTCGGAGCCCGTGGAACGATTCCCAACACAACTAGGAGCTTCATGGAGGAGCTCGGGGTCGATGTCCAGGACGTGGCTAAGATGACAGAGAATATAATACTTGACTCCCTGGGAATCATCCATGGAACATGCATGGAAATTAATGAGTGGGGGAGTTATCCAGAGGAGGGATGGCATGCATACATCGCATATCTTATTTGCTGTTTTATTTATTTATTACTTTATTATTTTTGATATTCTAATATTTGTTATATAGGGGAATTTGTTGATAAAATGAAATAAGGGTTGTAAAATGGAGGGGAAAGAAAAAAAAAAGAATAAATTGAAAAGCTTGTATTTAGTTTGTAGACTGATATTAATTGTAAAAGAATACTGGGGAAAAAAAAAATGTTGTCTTTCTGTTATATTGTATCATACCAAAAAATGTAATTTATATATGTCCGATCACAGATCGATCAGTATGTTGTGTAATGTAGCAACCCGATGTATTTGGGCAGCATGATTGAATAAAGTTCTTTCTCTCTCCCTCTTGAGAGAGTTTTTTTTTTATGTTCTTTTTTTTTCATTTATTTAATTATTTTTCATTCAATTTTATTTTATTTTAGTAAGAATGTGATCGATCATTCATCACTATTACCTGTTGCCCGCAACGGTAGATTGTAATATCTATCAATGAATAAAATAAAAAAAAAAATCTTGAAAAATACTCAATATATATATATACAAATAAAAGTATTATTTATAAGTGATAATTATCATAAGTTATAAATATTTTTTAAAAAAGGGTAGTAAATATAAATATGAAAAATAGAAAGAAATATAAAATTGTAAAAATTATTTAATATATAAATAATCTGTGCCATACATGCATGCCTTCCACCTGAACATCACTATAATCATAAATTATCAACTTATATAACGTAATTAATACCTGGAATGAAAATAAAACTTTGAGATCTAACTTTATAAATTAAAAAAAAAAAATATTGTCATTTTCATCGTCTTCTAAGTGCTCATTTTTTTTCTAAAACATTAGATTTTTTAATGAAAATTTTGAAAATATTAATATGCTGCAGTTAGAATGTCAGAGTTCTAAGACACCTAAAGAATTTGAACAAAAATTCTTCCGGGGAGGAGAAGCAGAAAATGAAAATCTTCTAAAAAAACTTGTATAAATATAAGTTGAGACTTCTTTGTCTTGGACAAATATATAACTTATGATTTAGAAGAGTTTTTATTATTTTTTTAAATATTATTTGTATGATAGATTAGTATGATTTGTGTCATAGTAACCCAATGCATTTGGGCAGTATTACTTCCTGTCAATAGAGCATTTCTCTCTCTCTCTCTCTCTTTGGTCCATGCCGATAAAATAACAAATATATAAAGTTTTGGCCTGGCAAGCTTTGATTTTAAAATGAACGGTGGCATTTTTTTAGCATAGACCTATCTGGGGAAAATATTCTTACTGAAGTGGCTTCTTCTAGAGCTATCTTCTGCGTCAACTCGTTAAAAACTAACTTTGTGAACAGTGACTGGCAATTGAAACTGAGTCCAAAGTCTTTGTGGCCGGTCTTTGCATGCAAAATTGGCTTTGCTTTAGACAGTTCTGTGTCATTTTCACGATACCCATCAAGTCTCCAACTATTTATCTGATATAAAATTTCTAAAAGCAGATAAAATAAATAAGTGGTTTACTTCTGTTGAAGTAAGTATTAAATACTTAAGTATTAAATACTACAGTGATTATATATCACAATATACTATACTAATATATTACAACTTAAAGGCCGGAAGAAAGAATATGACAAGCCACTTGAAATAAATGTTTAGTAGTAAAGTTATTTCGTAAATTTTCTAATTCATGTTTTGTGTTGTTCCTATTTCATAGAATTGAAGGTAAAAATGTTGGAGTAATGTTACTAGGAAAACTAACACATTAAATAGCTTTAGTATGTATGTAAAATGTAAATGAAGACAAAAAAAAATTAATAAAACTATGTAATGAAGATTAAAATTAAAATCATGATAAAGAAAACGATACTAAAAATAAAATTAATAATAATTGACATTATAAATAATAAACGTTAATATGACGATATAATAAAAGATATAAACATTGGCACAATAAATTAAGTACCACACCAGTGTTCTCTCCTGACCGCACTCCTTCCACTATCTTTAATTCACGGTCAACTATAAATACTTCATCATTAATTCATTTATGTTTTATGATAATTTCCTCTGAGTGAACTCCTTTAATCATATTAATAATTTCCTTAATAGTGAATGAATTTAGTATCTCAGAATAAAGATAATTAAAAAAAATAATAAGTTTAGAGGCTATGACCTCTGCTACAAATTCTCATATTAGCGACGTGAGATCATGATATTTATAGAACATAAATTTATTTTAACCAGAGGGCAACTGCTCTGCTCGTCATGCGCGGGGGATGGAGTGGGCTCAGGGATCCCTAGGTCAAGGGTGTAAATATTGTACATAATATTGTTAATGTGATTAGTGTTTTTTCAAAATTTTACTTATTTTATTTTTATGAAGAGAAGATTGTTGGGGGTGTGGTCAGAAAATAACACAAATAAGTTGAAAAAACGTATTTATTAGTGCCAACTTTCGTAAATAATTTCTACCCTTCATCAGGGCTAAGAACATAAAACAAGATAACCAATGAATACAAAAAAAAAAAAAAAAAAAAGAAAACATATGCAGAATAATTAAAGTAAATAATTGAACAGAATAAAAATAAAGTGATGAAAGAATTGCAAATAAAAGGTAAATACAGGTAAGTAATAGTAAGTTATGTAAAGAAAAAAAAATGAGAGGAAGAAAGTATATGTAACTAATGAAATATGTAAGTATAATACTAGAATAAAGAAACAAAATATAAAATTAAGTTAGACAAAAGAAGTGAATAGAAAACATAACAATAATAATATGTGGTGAACATGACTAATATCGTGGGTAAGGAAAAATAAGAAAAGAATAGAGAAGGAGATGGGGGTAAATTTCATTGGTTGTTATCTTTGTTTTTAGCCCTGGTGAAGGCAAGAAATTCTGGCCGAAGCGTTGGCACTAATAAATAAGTTTTTTTTACCATT
>NW_027111275.1:2173045-2188041 GCF_000696795.3 Halyomorpha halys | reverse complement strand
TATTTATTTTATTTTAATATTATTTTTATTTTGGGAGTGTACGGTTGTAGGGCTTAGTAACGAGTGGATCCCTAAAATTTTAATAAACACTGAACCGACGGGTAAACGTCCGAGGGGTAAACCGAAACGTAGATGAGAGGACTGCGTTAAAACTGATTTAGTAGAATTGGTTTTAAAGGGGCATCACTGGAAGGATGTATGCAGAGAGCGTTAAGTGGTATCAGCATCGAACCTTTGGGTTCGTTAGGCTTTCATTATTATTATTATTTGTATTTATTTTCTTTTAAATTTTTGCATGAATGTGATTAATTATCACTATTACTTATTGCCCAAGTTTATGGAAGATTGTAATACTTATCAATAAATAAATAAATAGTTGGGGAGCCACTAGTTATAAATAACACCATAATTAAATTAGTGTGGATTTAAGGTTTATTTACTAATGAACCATTGAAATCTAAAAATTGTATCCATAACGATTTAGTAATTGTTTTATTTAAGACTAATTTTTGCACATCTCTGATTTTACCGACTTCTTTTCCGTTTAAGGTCAACGCACCCATGTGTGGAACCAAGAACGTGTGTGTTCTCTGAAAGAGGAGACCTGCTAACAATATTCAAGAGGAAGCGGAGAGAAGGAAGACGTCGGGCGAAGACAATGAGTAACTGAAATTACTTCCTCTACTTGAATTTAACTAAGTTGGCTTTGTGTTTACCCCAGCCTACTGCACGCTGGAACAAAAAGACAATTTAGGGCTTTTCAGTGTACTCCTGTTATAAATTTCCTTTTCTTAGGGCTCTCTCCGATTGGGATTTTCTCTTTCGCTACCTTTTCTTCAGGTGTACTAAAGGAATAAAATCTAAATCCTGACAATATCTTTTCAGTGTTCATGCCTTTTTAACCAGTTCAAAAGGAAAAGAATATCTAAAATAGTCGAATGTTTTCTTATTTAAATCTAAAAAAAAAAGTCCCAAATCACAACCCTCGAAGAATGGTGCCAAAATTGGAAGATTCAAATAAATCCCATCAATTCACCTTTACTCTTTTAAACGTGCTGACTGCCCTACAGTATACTTTAATAATGTTGCTCTTACCCTTGTACAGATTCGCTACCTTAGACTACATCTTGACAAACGACTGTTTGGATTCGTCACACAAGACTGAAAATAAAGGAAACGTCGATTTCGACTATTACAACACTAGAGAAACGGTCTAAATTTCCAATTCTTTACAAAAGTCTGATCTACATGACAATAATAGGGCCTGCATGGACATCTGGAGTTGAATTTTTGGGCTTCACTAAACCTTCTAATTCCTCTCGTATCCAATCCTTACAATCCTAAATCCTTCGTAAAATCCTCAATGCTCCTTACTTCCTCACAAATAAAGTCATCCATAAAGACCTTAATGTTCCTTATGTAACCGATCTAGCCCGAACCAGATATTACTCCCTCCAATATGAACTTCCTAACCATACAAACCCATTAGTTTCTAACCTTGCTTCCTCTTTCATTCCTGACAATCCTACGAGGCGCCTGAAAAGAAGATGGTCTTGATACCTTATATTGTGAAAATGTTTTAATAGTGCTACCAGTGGGTAGTTTCTCTACATGTCTGTCTCACTCCATTTTAATCTTACTTCAAATTAACTTGTTATATTTTATGTACAATTGTAAATATCAATAAATAAAAAAAACTGGTTCAGTACGTGCATCACACTATTCAATCACTATAAATATTTATAATTTCGGGTTTATTCGAAGTGAAAATAAGAATTATCAATTTATAATCTTAACACTTTCTTGAGACTGATAACTTTTTTTAAATAAATAATTAAATTTCTATCCATTTTAGTCTCAAAACCTTTTCTTTTTCTTATAAGTCCGACGTTTCGGCCAATCCGGCCATCTTCAAGGACATCTACTTAATACAATTTTGGAATTATATAATTTAAAAACTCCATGCAGGCTATTCTGCCCAGGTGAAAACAACAATTTCTAATTAGTCAATATCCACTTAAAACCAAAATTAAAATCATTTATCACAGTCATTATTCCTTAAAAACTTTGTCACAAATTTTAATTTCACAATACCACAAATATTTATAATTTCGGGTTTATTTCAATAAGAATTATCAACTTTTTTAGGTTTCGAACTCCTATCATTATTTTTACTTTTCTCTCCTTTCACTATTTATTCAATTCTTTAATATTAGATATTCACATATTGTTTATTATTACCAGCAATGGATATTTATTATTTAAATTAAATAATTTGTGACCAAGTTAAGTCTCAAAATAATCTTTATTATTTCTTTAAATGTCAAACGACGTTACCAACCTGACCATCCTCAAGGTAATATATTAAATAATAGCTTTTATTACACATGAATTTTTAACAGACAGTGTTATTACTAATAAATTGGCATACCTTAAATATAAATTTACAAAAAAAGTTTTGCAGGCTTTTATACCTAGGTTATTAAATTTAGTCAAATCCACCTATGATTCAATTAAACAATAGGGATTCCTATTAATTTATTAATAAGCTTGCCTTAACTTATGTTTAATTACCTATTTTATCACTTTTCCATTAAATCATAAAACTTTTAATTATAAATTAACTTAACACTATTATCACTTTATTTCATACAATCAGGTTAAGCATATAATTTATTATATGATTTATATTAAACGATATTTTTGTTTAAAGTCTCATTTCTTTTATTATTAAAATTCATATCAATGTTAATTTAAATAGAAACATCCAATTTAACTATATTATTTATAAATTAATTTTGATTAAAATTTCTGGAATGTATTGGTAGAAAATTTCTTCGTGTCTTTTTTTAAATTCTCTGTATAATTAATATTTTCTTATGTATAAATAGACTCAAGTATTTCTCTTTTAAACGTATTATTTTCATTATGTAAAATTTAAATTTAAAATATTTATCTAAAAGTTTGTAATTTATGGTTTATTATTAAATTCCGTCTGAGTGAAAAAACAGCAAATATGTTTTTGCAGAAGTCAGAAAAAATATTGACTTCTTTAAAAAATATTAATTTTTTTTAAATACCAACTCCCAAATTTCTAATAAAATATGGAAAAAAATAAAATTAGTTACGTAAACCCATATAGTGGATTTTTTTTTTTTTCATTTTTCCTTATACTTTCTGTCATCCGAACTTTTCAGTAATCTGAAACTGCATCCAAAAAAAAGTGTGGTGTTTGGTGCCCCACTGAGTTTTTGGATGTTGGTGGTTAATTATACAATTTAATCAACCTTTGGATTCGTCTTGGTATTGCTGATAAGTATCCATATAACATGAACTATTGTGATTATATATAAATAAATTTAACCACTTATGTTGGAATACCAATTATTTTATGGTAGTAACTAGCTTTATTTTTTGAAAGAAAAACATGCAACACCTTTATTTTCTCCCTACTTCGATGAACTCTTTGAAATGAGGCGATGAGACAGCGCCATAACAACGTTACGTCTCCCGATAAAGCTTGTGTTTTGAATAAAGTTTTTATGAAAGGGCAATTTATACTGTTTGGGATAGAAATGGGTGGATGTAAGCCGATTTAAGTGTATATTAGACTATTTTACGGCGGGGACATGATCGGCCTAAAACAGGCACTGCGTGAGGAGTGAGCGAGATGCAACTACATCAGTATTCAGTGTGCGTTCTTTATAGCGAGTCTCCATCCTACACCATTAGCTCCTGCCAACATATTCCGTCATGTAGGGTCTCCCTTCGCGCCACATTGTCATGTTAATAGATTACAAGCCTATGATGGATCCTCTATTAAGTCTTACAATGCCGGTCTCGCCGTCTAGGATTTTCGACTATGACACTGCATGGTTGAAAAAGCCGGAGTGTTTTATCTTGAAAGCCTTTCTAATATATTTTGTTGTTATCAAAAATGTCAAGAGGAATCACATTTTATGTTATAAACTCAATAAACATCTTTACACTTACAGTCAAAGCCTAAAAAAAATATTTATTTATTAAATAAATCAAACGCACTTGCTCAGCCTCCACTGGTTCACTACCAGTGATGCGGCGAGAGAGGTGCGCTGGGATCTTTGGAGCTCTGCTCTACCCCTCACACGTGTGTGAATGAATAGGCTCAGGGATCCTCAGGTCGATTGTATATAAGAGTGTAAATGTGACTAGAGATTATATATTTTTTTCATACACATAGTTCGATTATGTTCATTTTGTTTATATTTTAAGAGTTCTTATTTTATTTTATTTTAGTATGAATGTGATCGTTCATGACTATTACTTATTACTCACAACTGTATGGCAGGTTGTAATATCTATCAATAAATAAAAAAGTATCAAAATAAAAAAAATAAATCCTTGTTAAGGTATCCTTGTCAAGTATCTTTATTATTACAACAGTCCAACGCTTCGGCCCAGGTCATTAATTACAAGTCAATTCAGGCTATTTCTTCACAACTTCATTAATTTTTAATTTTATATTAACTACACTATCAACTATCATATAAACAAATAGTTTATATGATTGTTGATTCCTTCCCTAGAGTTTTACTCTGGCCCTTGTTTCCTCAACCTTATTCTTTTCAGATAACTGAATCAGGATGCCAACAAGGCATAAAACCTTTGTTTAGTGTGGATCGGGGCAAAGTCTACCTAGCATGACCACTGGTTTTATAGTTAAATTCAACTTCAGTTGTCTTAACTTATATTTCAACTTGTGTTACAATACGCGTTAGGAGACATCACGTTCCATAATTTTATCGGTAAAATGTGCGTGGTATAAATTCAGATGAATGTAGCTCACAGATAAACGACTCTATACAATATTTCTTCACTTTAGTGGAAAACAGTTTGAACTGATATTTTTTTCCCAATAGCAGTAAACTAAATATTTTTTTAATATTAATAGCATGTAACTCTCTTAACACCTAGTCAAGGAGTACTATGTCCTTTGACATAGTACCTTTGTGTAAATCAAAAATACTACTACCTCGGAGGTCACAGGAGAGAAATTTGATTATACGTGTCCCAAAAAATAAAATTCAACTTATAATTTTTAAAAACCTTTTAACTCACCATACGATCTGCCTAGGATGTAGTTATCTACACCACTGCTTGAAACAAAATAATAAATCTCTATAAAAGTGGCAGATTGTTCATAACGTTTCTTTTTCTTTTTGTGTGATAACTGTAATAAGCAAAACAGTTGAAAAATGTAACTGAATTAACATAATAAATATCTAATTATAAGATTAATAATTTGATCAGAAATATTCTCTAAACTTCTTGGAACAACAGTAAATAAATTATAAGTAAAAGGATCATTTTTATCTATTTATTCTCTCCGTTGAAAATAAGGAATTATTAAACATTGTTTGGAAATCGCAAAAAAGGTCAAAGGAAAATATAGCTTTATGTTACAAGGTACTCAAGAAACTCAAGACTGGTTAACTAACTAGGAAACGTTGAGTTAGAGTGACTGTCAATTTTAAAAGAAAGATAAGAATTGTTTTTAAAAGCTTGATTTATTTTTCTATTCGGTTACAAATCCAACCAAACAAAAAAAAAATATGGTTCCAGACAACATTGATTTAATTCAAACGCATTTTAATAAAACTTAATTAAGTTTCTTAAATAAACAATAATGTTTCCCCATACCTAGGATAAATATAAATATTTAAATAAATATCAATCTCTTTAAAATTTTAATTTTATTATTTTTTGATTATTATAATACAAATAACACTTTAAATAGACATATATAAGTGCGGAATAACCTGATGCTACGGTAAACAGTGATGTAAGGTTGTACAGAGAATCCTTTATTCACGAGGGGATTGTTAAAACATTCATTGGTTATTGCAATTATCGCAGACATGAGGTGATTATCATGCAGATTGGCGAGATTATCAACCGGCTTCCAATCATATAATGTAAATTAGGCAGATGAGATCTTTTACCGGCCCTCGGAACGTTATGGTTCTCTGGATAGCCTACTAAAATTTGTTAGCCTTTTCGATTATTATCTGGATAAAAATTAATTTAATATCCATTGTTGTTTAAAAAATATTATTATCTATTCTCTAGTAAAACTATTTAAAAAATATATATATTTATTGAAATTTACAACGGTACATTATAATACATTCAGTAAATTTGATCTTAGTTATAATGGAGTGATACAGGGGGTGTAAAACTACCCATTGATAGCACTCTAATGACGTTTTTACTCGAGGAGGTCTCGTGGCCATATTCTTTTTAGGCGCCTCGGAGGATAGTCATGAAAGGAAGAGAATGCAAGGTTAGAAACTAGGGAGTTTTATAATGGTAGGAATAATATCTGTTTTGAGCTAAATTGGAACATTAAGATCTTTATGTATGATTTTGTTTGTGACAAAGAAAGGAGCATTAAGGATTTTGGATTGTTAGGATTCCTATAAGTGCTCTAATAGTCGAAATCGACGTGCAGTTACCTGTCTTTTCAGTCTTGTGTGAAGATTCCTGTTTAGTCGTTTGTCCAGCTGCAGTCCAAGGTAGCGGATCTGTGAAACATTATTAAAGGAAACTGCAGGGCAGTCAGTAGGTTTACGACGAAGGGTAGGGGTGGATTTGTTGGAATTTATTTTAATCCTCTAGTTACGACACCATTCTTCGAGGGTTGTAGTATGGGATTGGAGAGGTTAGGATAAAGGGAAAACTATATAATAAAGTTATTTGAAAAGAATATCTATCAACAGAAATCCCAAAATTTAATTTATTTTTCCTCTTAGCTTTGATATTATTCCAAATATTTATAAAAACAATCGACGATATCAAATGTTGTCTTCTCTGGATAGATGAAGCTACCTTCAAAAAAAGAATCATCTTCAATTAGAAAAATATCACCATTTTCATTAGTTTCAGGTTTTAATAGGTCCGCGTTTCTTGCCGCATTGACTATCTTTTAATCACAGTTAATTTTAAGTATTATAATTTATCACAAACTGGGCAGAATAGTTTGCATAAAGTTTTTTAAAATTGCTGTGGATCTAAAATTGTATTAAGGTTGTCCTTAAAGATGGTCGAATTGCCCGAAACGTCAGATTTAAAAGAAATATAAATTGTTTTGAGAATGAAAATGGATAAAATTAATTTTATTTAAACAATAATATTTTATTTATGAATCCATTCTTATTTCTAACAGATTGAGATTGTGTTTATAAACCACTACATCTTTTGTCTCAATAGATTCCGATTTTTAGAAGTCTGAAATATGAGGCGAAGATGGAGTAGGAGACAGCCGAAAGATATAATATAGGAAGTTGAGAGTAATAAACCGTACAGCAATAAACTAAAACATGGTTTACCAAATGAAGGCAGAGCTCCTTAATTGTTTAATTTATTTAGGAGTTCAGTGTAACTCCTATAAAAATGTTTATGGTTATGTAGTTTTATATTAAAATATTGTAGTTATAATGTGGTTTAATAAGTTTTCACAATTATTTTGATTGATATTTAATTGTTAAAAATTAATTCCACTAGGAAAACTAGCAATTAAAATAAAGTATTTTAATATAGATAATTTTTTACTTTTAAGTACTCTTGAAGTGAAACTTCTTTAGGCACGGTAGTAAATTGGACTAGAACAGAGGAAAGTGAAACGCTTCTGTTACTCAAAAAACAAAATATTTTTTTAATAGGATGGATGTTTCCTTTATCGAATTCCTTTTTCTAATCCAGAAACACGTTAAGAAATGCTAGAACTTAAGACGTTTTATTTCTTTTTCTTTTTTTTTTTAAATACTTTTATTTATTGATAGATATTACAATCTGCCACACAGTTGTGGGCAATAGGTAATAGTGATAAATGATCTCATACATACTAAAATAAAATAAAATAAATAAAAGAATGAAAAAAAATCTCTTAAAATATATACAAACAGAAGAATAAACAAAATGAACATAATCACACTATGTGTATAAGAAAAAAATAATAAATAAATAAAATAATATAATCTCTAGTCACATTTACACTCTAATATACAATCGACCTGAGGATCCTCGAGGCCACTCTATCCCCCACGTGTGAGGGGTAGAGCAGAGCCCAAAAGATCCCAGCGCATCCCGCTCGCCGCATCACTGGTAGTGAGTCAGTGGAGGCTGAGCAAGTGCGCTAAAGCCGCAAACACTCAACTTGAGTGGAGAATCTGACCATTGCCAGAACTCCAATTGTCCATTCATTTTTATTTTAATAAGTCTCTTGGCCACTGCCGTTTCAACCTTCTAGGTGGGCTATAGGGATGGGTGGAAATAGATAAGATTTGAACCAAAGGATTAGGATGGTTGGAAAGGTTTATATGGAAGGTTGAGAATTTGGTTGGTATGAGGTCAAGGACAAAAGGGATATGTAAATCATGATGTAGTGTTCTGTTGGTAACGTAATAGGGTGCATTAACTACGGTTCTAAGGATTTTGGATTGAAAGGATTGGATACGTTTGACGGTTTAGCGTTCCCCAAAGTTCAAGTCCGTAGGTCGAGATAGGTCGGAGTATAGTCTTATAAATTAGTAGTTTGTTTTCTAGTGAGAGATGAGAGGTCCGGCTTAGCAGTCGGTATAGTTGGTTGAATCGTCTGTTGAGTTCTTGTCTTTTTAGTTTAGTATGTTGATTCCAGGTGAGTCTTTTGTCTAAAATGATTCCGAGGTATCGCACAGTGTCGGATCTGGGTAGAGGAATATTATTAAGTGTAACAGGCGGAGAGTGAAAGTCACATGGGTGCATTTCGATTCATTGACTTTTATCCGCCATTGGTTGCACCATTGCTCAATCCGGGTGAGGTGTATTTGTAGATTGGACGAGGCTGTTACAGGATCGGGATGGGAGAATGGGATAGCTGTCTCATCGACAAATGTTAACAGGAACGTGTCTGGAGTGATGGAAATGTCAGCAGTGTAGGGGATGTAGAGGAAAGGACCCAGGACACTGCCTTGGGGAACTCCTGCCTCGATGGGGTAGACATTTGAGAACTCAGAACCACTGCGAGCTCGAAAGGCTCGATCTGAGAGGTAGGAGCGGAGGGTAAGGTATAAGGTTTGGTGTAATATGGATTTGAGCTTGAAAAGCAATCCGGTATGCCATACCAGGGCAAAAGCTTGCGCTATATCCAGAAAGGCACCCGAGCAGTATTGTTTCTTTTCAAGAGCTGAAGAGATATAGTCAGCGACTCTGAGGCCTTGTTGAACTGTAGAGTGCCTAGGGCAGAGTCCAAATTGATGTGCGGGAAACCTCTGTGATGCAACTATGGATAGAATGCGTTTTAGGAGGATTTTTCAAACATTTTTGAGAGGATTGGAAGTAGGCTGATAGGTCTATAGGAAGCAGGATTATTAGGAGGTTTTCCTGGTTTTGAAAAGAGAATTATAAGGGTTTTTATTTCTAAATCGCGAAAGTATCGTACATACATTATTTAGTATAATCAGGCATTCAGCAAGTGGAAAGGTTACAGCCCTTTCTTAAAATGGTCTGCACTTGTTTTGGAAAAAGGATGATTAAAGTAAATGGACCAAAATTATCTGACTATCATATTTACTAAAAAGATGACCATAATTCAAAAGATAGTTATAAATGGTACTACAACCCCATGGGCACAGTCAATAAATAGTCTATTAGGAGTAATTAGGATCAGAACTGGACTTTAACATTTTTTGATCATGTATTAAAAAAATGTAATAAAACTAAAACATCGTCTGAAAAATGACCTCATACTTTACTAGAAGTTTCTTCCTGTTTAGAGCTATATTTATGACTACAGGAAATTTGAGATGATTCTATACATGTGTAAAAACTATCCGCGGTACACAAGGATTTTTGAGATAAATAAAAAAAAACAAAACAAGCTTTGACGATAGCTATTTCAGTTCTCTAGAGTTATTATGCAGAAAAAACAAGAATATTTTGAGGAGCCGAAATAACCTATTAATTTTTATGTGTTTTTTACCCCTAGCCTCCCTGAAAATTTAATCAAAGTTACAAAGGCTGTTTTGACCGGAGGAGATTAAGTTTTGAAGGAAAAAGCACTAAATCAGGGGAGATACGGAGTATAATAGCGGCGCGAATTATTTATCGAGTTGTGGACAGGTTTCGGCCGGCCATGTAAAGTTGCGAATACCGAAGGCGGGGCCAACTTGCGGATCTCCTCGGCTCAAACAATGGCCGACACAATAGCCCTTCGTATTAAAAGGAATGTTTATTATGCTGGAATCCGCCCTCTCCAGGCTATTATACCTGGAGAAAAAAGTATCATTGCTATAGGCGTTTATTGTTGTCATTCGTAGCACGGCGGAATGTCGGGATTGCAGAATCCTTTCGAGTAATCTGGGTTACTTAAGTCTCCTCGACGAGGGATTTTTTTTTTGTCCATTTCTTTATGATTAAATATTACAAACTTTCATATAATAACTGCAGTTTATGTCAAAATTACAGCTTCAGCCTAAGCAGTACTGGAGTGCCTATTCAGCTGTATTTGATTTTCTATTTGACTGGAAAACATTTCTATAATTAGAATTAGAGTTAGAAATTGGTTATGGACGCAAGAAAACGAACTTTTTCTTTACCTTACTTGTTGAATATCAGTTGTTTCTAAAACCCAAAATTCAAGTGGTATTAAATCAATACATAAAATAAACAAAATAAATTATTTTTTTAATTTGATTGTAATTACTTAAATTAAAAAAAAAAAAATTATTTTGTACATTTTACATATTACATTTTTGTACTAAAATATATTTCACTTATTTATTTATTAATGGAAGATAGCTTTTTCAGCTCTTTGTCATTTCCTCTCATAGAATGTTATGTATAGTATCAGTTAGAAATAAAATTCTAAATTTCAGGAAATTAAAAAAAAAAATTCTTATAATATTTACCACAAATGTCTTTACTGTCGAAGTCAACGGACCAAGAAGCAATTTTGTTTTTATTATACATATCTTATGATGATTACATGTTCCACGTTCAGTGAATAAAGCGAACAAGAGATAAATTGATGCGTTAAGGATCTGAGTGGACAATCCAAAATTGTAAACATCTAGTTTAAAACTAATTTTTAGTTAATAGCGAAAATATTTTCAAATATGTCTCTTAGTAAATTTAAAAGATTAAGGTGAAAATTGTTTTAAAACAGTTTGAGAAAAAATTATGAAATATTTTTTCCGAAAGCACGAATGGCTAGTTGGCTCACTCAATGAGTCTCAACGCGCCGTTTGTTTTTTGCCAATAGCTTATGTTCAAATATGCTTCATTCAAAAATTTAATACTGCTCAGTGGTATGACTGTGCTACAAACTCCAAGGTCCCGGGTTCGAATCAGGCTGTGGCAGATATTAATTTTCTGTTTCCCTGTAGCCGTGTGTCATCCCTGTGGGTTCAGCCTCCGGAACTGGCCCTCCGGAATCCATCCAGCCTCATGATGTGGGTACCTTCAATTGGGTTAATATTGGCGGTCGAGCTTGATTCTGATCAAATCACCTCCTTGCTCAACCGGTGGTCTGGTAATAGTACTTCCTTATAAAGTACTGCGCCCCTGACCCTTCATTGGTTATTTATTTTCTAAAGATTAATTTTCATTTATTTAATTGAAATTTGCATAATAATTTTAAAAATTATTGGTTGTGCATTATTTTTGTAGAATAGCCAACTGAATACTGGACAAACTGCCCAAAACTTTGTTCTGATATTGAAATTAAATAAGGAAGTTATAAAATGGTAATATCTTGTAGACAAATTTAAAAAAATAAAAATACAAATTACAAACATACTCTTTTGTACTGCTCTTTGAAAACTTGAAATTTACAACTAAATATTTTTTCAGTTACAATTTAACAGATTATATAAATAGTAATTATAGGTCAATTCTTACCAATTTTACTGTAATTTTCAGCAGAGAGAAAGAGAAAATATTTACCTTGTAAATGGGCCGGTGATAGCTGATCATGCCGGCAAATGGAAAAAAAAGAGATAGGACCCGCTATACATTTCCCTCAGTTTTTTTTTCAGAAAAAAAAAACAAATATCAAATTTTAATCGGAACACGTAGTGGAATAATTTTCCTTGGAGTCCGTTCCTGAGGCGGGGAGGGCACACCACATAAATTGGGGGATGGTAAACCGGTGTCATCGTGGCCCTCGCCTAATCCTGAAATACAACCCCCGCGACCACAACAGTTAGTTCAACCCTTATCACTGGAAATAACTCAAATTTATTTTATTCAAATTTTGTTGAGTCCGTCGGGACTTTAGTGAATTCCTATCTCTGAAATTACCATTTCAGAATATATCACGCATTCCTTTATTATTCTATTCCGTACTTTGCATAACTTATCTTAATCTGCATAAATTTTGGTATAATAATACTTAAAAATATATATATATTTTTCACTTCTATTCTGACCATTGAAAATACTGGATATTTGGAGTATTATTTTATATTTCTTAGATCGAAAATATAAAAGTATAGTGCTTAAGATTTACTGATAAAAGCATTTGTTCACTACATAATATTAAATTCATTATAAAAAACTCAAAAAGTAATAGTACAAGAGGCGGCAAGAAAAAAAGGCAGTTATCTCACCCTAATTTTTGTTACTTTAATGAAAACTACGTATAATCATTAGTCAAAAGTGATAAGTCTGGCGAGTATAGGTAGGGAGAATAAAAAAATACAGCTGTTTCAAAACCTTAATTTTTCATTTGGAGTTCTATATCTTAAAAACTACCAACAACACTAGAAAATCTAAAACAACATTATTTAAAGGAGAGTAAATTTGCAGAAATATTAGCCCTAATAGAGCTATTTACGTTCAATAGTTCTCGACAATTAGCTTTTTAAAAAGCTACTGAAAGATTTGTAGTTCGTTAATTTATTTTGAGAAATCTATATCTCAGGAACTATGAGATGTATAGATGTTTATTAGCACTCAAATTAAAACTAGTTTAACGTACTATAAAGTAGTTTATAAACTTTACCTTCGCAGGAATAGTATTTTTCATGATATTTCTTAAATAAATTGATTTATAGTTGTTCGGACAAATTTTAATTTGCCAAATATATATTCAGATATATAAAAAATATCTACCTGGTAAATTACTCAGTATAGCTTCTTCACCATTTTTCTAAGATTGGCATACATAATTACTTATATTTCAAGGTTTAATAATAAGTTTATTATTGTTTTGTAAATAAATTTGTTTTTTTCTTTAGGAATAAAATTTACAGAAGCCGTGTTTGAAACGTGTGTCGGGCAAAATGCTTTTGTGCATGGTGAACAAAAAGTAGTTAATAGATGAAATTAAAGATAATTAACAAAAAAGAGCAATTCATTTTTTATATAAATTACGTGTTGACAAGATTAGATTAAAATTAGAAATATAAAAACGTAGAATAACAACACAAAATAAATCCTCTAACTCTTTGAAATGAATGGACTGTAATTAATGGTGCTCAAACCTACACCACATTTGAGGACTCTATGCTACCTTTTCTGCAAAATTACAATTTGAGTTTATATTCTTACATAATCATCTCAGTTAATTGTATTGCTAAACAAAGTTATGTGATTAAATTGGACCTCAAACAATATTTAGGTAAATCTTCACGGTATTGAAAAAATATGAAATTGTTTATCTTAAAAAATGAATAATATAATAAATATAAAAAAGAAACCTCAATTCGTCTTATTTAATTTTTTTAACTTTTTTTTTATCATTATATTTTTGTTATATATACACTTTTTCTTCACACTCGATTTTTGAAAGTCACTACAGTCTTTCTTGTATGGATTACTATGAAGCAGTAGCAATCTGATTAGAGAAGTGGGTGCAATATCGAACTGCTTAATACGATGGGATATTGGAGCACACCACAAACAGAGAATAACGAACTAATCACAGTAGCACAGTAGTCCTAACAACCTATTACTGGAGTTATACTTGCTATCTCAACCGTGCCAAACCCCGAGATTGCAATTTAGTTCTTTCAGTAGTACTATCTGTTCTAATCATAAAGTATAAGTGGTATTATCCTTGCTGAATTTCTGGATTTTGTAAATGAAAAAAAAGTATTTATGTGATGAGCATTGGATTCATTCTACAAAGAACAAGCTGTAATATTTTTTCATTCATAATAAGAACTACTTAATTAAATACATCAAAAAGAAAAATCATGAAAATTTTTTTGGCCACAAACTGGAAACACCAATTTATTTCAACAATATTGAGATAGAATATTTAGAGGAATACATTTACTTAGCAATTAATTAATTAATTACCAAGCAAATTCAGCTTCTAACGAGTTTAATGTTTATTAAGAAACGAGAAAGAATAAAAAATGAAGAGGTGAAGAACAATGAAGAGAGAGGAAAAGTAAACATTAAAAGTCTAAGGGTTGAGTTCCACCGATTGAAATGCAGCTGGTCTGAGCACTTGGCCAGAATGAAAGACGATAGATGGGCCAAGGACAGCACGGAGTGTATCCCGAGTAGTACAAGAGCCGGGACGAAAAAAGGTAGTTATCTCACCCCAATTTTTCATTACTTTAATAAAAAGTATGTATAATTAATAGTCAAAATTTATGAGTCTGCCAAGTATAGGTACAGGGAATAAAAAATGGCGGCTGTTTGAAAGCGATAAAAAACACTATTTTTTCATTCAGAGCTCCATATCTTAAAAACAACTAACAACACTTGAAAACCTAAGAGGATATTATTTAAAGAAGAGTAAATTTGCTGAAATATTAGCCTTAAAAGAGCTATTTACGTCCAAAAATTCTGGAGATATAGCCTTTTAAAAAGCAATTTTTTTTTAAAAAATCTACTAGTTAGTTAATTTATTTTGAGAAATCTATATCTCAGGAGCTATGTGACGTACAGATGTCTATTAGCACTCAAATTAAAGCTAGTATAATGAACTATACAGAAGTGTATGACCTTTACCTTCGTTGGAA
>NW_027111275.1:2169367-2170315 GCF_000696795.3 Halyomorpha halys | reverse complement strand
CATTAAATGTAAAAAAAATAATAATAAATAAAAAAATAATAGATAAAATAAAATCTATCATATCATAAATTATAAGGTAACTAATCTTTAATAAAATAAAATGAAAAACAAATATTAATTGAACATAATTAAAAAAAGAGCAATTAATGTTCATATACGTATTTACAAGCTTTAAATTAAAATTAATTAATAAAAAAAGAACAATTAATGTTCATTTGCGTATTGACAAGTGTTATATTAAAATTAAAAATATCAAATATAAAAAAAAAATAAAAATAAAAAGACAATATTTTATATAAAGAACATTATTGGAAGATTTAAAAAAACCAAAAAAAAACCTCATTTTATTCCAAATAGCATCCAATGACTAACCAGTCAGCGTTTAGCCAATTCAGAAATCGTAAGGGCTGAAAGCAGCAAAATATCAAATATCACATCTTATTTCAACAACCTAGCTCATCTCAACCAAATTGTGGGACTTATTAATTATTTTTATTAAGTAATTCAATCAATCTTGAATCACTCTTGCACTCATCTGTTTAACATCTCTTTACTATTCACGTTTTTATGTAGCTGTTAAAGATAATTAATAAAAAAGAGAACGGATAACTAATAGAAAAGAGACATAAAATAAAATTATCTATCATATCATCAATCATAAGGTAACTAACATCTTATATAATAAAATAAAATATAAAACATGAATTAAAGATAATTAACAAAAAAGAGCAGTTAATTTTTTATATAAATTACGTATTGACAAGATTAGATTAAAATTAGAAATATAAAAACGTAGAATAACAACACAAAATTAATCCTCTAACTCTTTGAAATGAATGGACTGTAATTAATGGTGCTCAAACCTACACCGCATTTGAGGACTCTATGCTACCTTTTCTGCAAAATTACAATTTGCTTTGACGATAGCTATTTCAGTTCTCTAGAGTT
>NW_027111275.1:2167865-2169317 GCF_000696795.3 Halyomorpha halys | reverse complement strand
GCTTCTTCACCATTTTTCTAAGATTGGCATACATAATTACTTATATTTCAAGGTTTAATAATAAGTTTATTATTGTTTTGTAAATAAATTTGTTTTTTTCTTTAGGAATAAAATTTACAGAAGCCGTGTTTGAAACGTGTGTCGGGGAAAATGCTTTTGTGCATGGTGGACAAGAAGTAGTTAATTGATGAAATTAATACTAGGGCATGAAAACAGTATTATCCATCATCCCTCTAAATTTAGACCAAATCGGACGCGATTTGTTGTTTACAAATTATTAAAATATTTTCAAATATAAGAATATATAGTAAAAAAAAAAGTTTTGGCTTGCTTAAGCAAAAGTAGTAAATGAAATTTGATAAAATCTATATGGGGCCGACTAGATACTAACCCGCACAAGTGATGAAAATTTCATCAAATGGATTCGATTACAAACAGATATGGAACCAAATTTGTTGCTTGAAGTTTAAAACATACGCTGTGAATAAAAATTTTCGATTTTGAAGACGATTAGGAGAGGGAGAATAAAAAATGGATTAAACTGATTTTGGACCGCCTTTTTTAATTACATTTTTAATTAGTTTGATGCATTTAATAAAACTACAGCCCGATATTAAGAGAGTACTAAAAATTTCTTGGGAACGTTCCCCCTTTCCATGTCTTTGTTTTTTTAATCTTGCTATTAAATTTTAATGTTTATAAATATATTTAGATCATCTTTTTGCCAAAGTTAAGTTTCTAATTATACTATATTATAAGGTAATTAACCTCTAATAAAATAAAATGAAAAACAAACATTAATTGAAGATAATGAAAAAAAAGAGCAATTAATGTTCTTATACGTATGAATATGAAATATGAATATGAATATTTGAAATTGCTTATCGGTATAATGTTTTAGCATAGTTGCATTGGAAAAAATATCAGCGACAGTTTGTTTTAGACAACTGTTAACTCCATTCCTCTATTTCTATTTCTTCATCCTAAATAAATTTTATGACGAATTATTTTAGTAAATAAAATTATTATCCTTATTATATCGGTGATAATATCCGTCAGAAGCTTTGAAATAAGTGCCAGACAAATCAAAATTATCCATTTCCAATGTCACACTTGTTGGACAGCGCAGTATAAGCTAACTGAATAAATTTCCAAAACTCTGAACTTCAATGTCTCTGATAAGGATAGGTAATTAATTATACAATAGTGCCAGTGCAGAATCCTTGTGAAGCCGTCGCTGGAAATGCTCATTGGTTTTTGTTTTTTTTTAGGACTTCTGATTTTTTGTACGAATGACACTAAAAAATAAAAAAAAAAACATGTTTAATGCAATAATATTCTTTATTTATTTCGAGACGAGTCGCTTTTGAATAATATGAGGGGCATTGAAAACGGACTTAAGTGCATTATAGTAACATAATAAAACTTGAAAAAATAAAAATATGAAATAAT
>NW_027111275.1:2161517-2167020 GCF_000696795.3 Halyomorpha halys | reverse complement strand
AATTAAAGATAATTAACAAAAAAGAGCAATTCATTTTTTATATAAATTACGTGTTGACAAGATTAGATTAAAATTAGAAATATAAAAACGTAGAATAACAACACAAAATAAATCCTCTAACTCTTTGAAATGAATGGACTGTAATTAATGGTGCTCAAACCTACACCACATTTGAGGACTCTATGCTACCTTTTCTGCAAAATTACAATTTGAGTTTATATTCTTACATAATCATCTCAGTTAATTGTATTGCTAAACAAAGTTATGTGATTAAATTGGACCTCAAACAATATTTAGGTAAATCTTCACGGTATTGAAAAAATATGAAATTGTTTATCTTAAAAAATGAATAATATAATAAATATAAAAAAGAAACCTCAATTCGTCTTATTTAATTTTTTTAACTTTTTTTTTATCATTATATTTTTGTTATATATACACTTTTTCTTCACACTCGATTTTTGAAAGTCACTACAGTCTTTCTTGTATGGATTACTATGAAGCAGTAGCAATCTGATTAGAGAAGTGGGTGCAATATCGAACTGCTTAATACGATGGGATATTGGAGCACACCACAAACAGAGAATAACGAACTAATCACAGTAGCACAGTAGTCCTAACAACCTATTACTGGAGTTATACTTGCTATCTCAACCGTGCCAAACCCCGAGATTGCAATTTAGTTCTTTCAGTAGTACTATCTGTTCTAATCATAAAGTATAAGTGGTATTATCCTTGCTGAATTTCTGGATTTTGTAAATGAAAAAAAAGTATTTATGTGATGAGCATTGGATTCATTCTACAAAGAACAAGCTGTAATATTTTTTCATTCATAATAAGAACTACTTAATTAAATACATCAAAAAGAAAAATCATGAAAATTTTTTTGGCCACAAACTGGAAACACCAATTTATTTCAACAATATTGAGATAGAATATTTAGAGGAATACATTTACTTAGCAATTAATTAATTAATTACCAAGCAAATTCAGCTTCTAACGAGTTTAATGTTTATTAAGAAACGAGAAAGAATAAAAAATGAAGAGGTGAAGAACAATGAAGAGAGAGGAAAAGTAAACATTAAAAGTCTAAGGGTTGAGTTCCACCGATTGAAATGCAGCTGGTCTGAGCACTTGGCCAGAATGAAAGACGATAGATGGGCCAAGGACAGCACGGAGTGTATCCCGAGTAGTACAAGAGCCGGGACGAAAAAAGGTAGTTATCTCACCCCAATTTTTCATTACTTTAATAAAAAGCATGTATAATTAATAGTCAAAATTTATGAGTCTGCCAAGTATAGGTACAGGGAATAAAAAATGGCGGCTGTTTGAAAGCGATAAAAAACACTATTTTTTCATTCAGAGCTCCATATCTTAAAAACAACTAACAACACTTGAAAACCTAAGAGGATATTATTTAAAGAAGAGTAAATTTGCTGAAATATTAGCCTTAAAAGAGCTATTTACGTCCAAAAATTCTGGAGATATAGCCTTTTAAAAAGCAATTTTTTTTTAAAAAATCTACTAGTTAGTTAATTTATTTTGAGAAATCTATATCTCAGGAGCTATGTGACGTACAGATGTCTATTAGCACTCAAATTAAAGCTAGTATAATGAACTATACAGAAGTGTATGACCTTTACCTTCGTTGGAACTGTAGTTTTCATGATATTTGCTAAAATAAATTGATTTATAGTTGTTCGGACAATAAGTTTGATTTATGAAAAACTTCATTTCAGAAACCATTTGACGTACAGCTGTCTGCTAGCGCTCAAATTAAACCTTTTTATATTTACTATAAAATAGTTAATTATATTTATCTTTGTAGGACTAGTAGTTTTTATGATATTTGACAAAATAAACTCACAAAATGTTAATTTCTAGTTGTTCGTATAAAATGCTGGATTTTTGAAAAAAAAAATATCTCCAGATCCATAAGACGCACATATGTCTGCCAACACTCAAAATAAAGGAAATTTAACTTACTATAATGTAGTTTATGACACTTATCTTCGTAGTAGTAGGAGTGTTTTTTATATTAACATATGTATAACATATATATAAATTTCGCAAATAAAAATTTGTCCGAACAACTATAAATAAATTTATATTAGCAAATTTCATGAAAACTATTACTCCTATGAATATAATCATAAACTACTTTATAGTTCATTAAGCTTTGATTTGAGTGCTAATAGACATCTCTATGTCAAATGGTTTTTGAGATATAGATTTTTCAAAATAAATTCACTAACTACTGATCTTCCAATACAACATTATTATGATTTTTTTTTTATAGGATTTTTTGATTAGGAATAGTTTTTTTTTTTTTTTGAGGGAGTAATGTTTTTTTTTTTTAAAGTTCTGGCCAGTGATTCTTGTGCTAACTAATTATATTAGTCCACAAATACAATGTCCAGACTATAAAAAACAAGCTCTATAATCTTTTTTATTCATGAAGTGGTCTACTGTTTGTGATATTATAGAAGTTAAAAATTAAAGTTAGCATTGTATAATTCAGCGATATTTTATCACATACAAACTACTAAGTTAATTGTATTAGTTTTTTGGGATTTATTGATTGGGAATTTTTTTTTTTGAGGGAGTAATACTTTTTTTTATGAAGTTCTGGCAAATGACTTTTGGGCTATACATTGCTTTAGCCTAATTGTATTAGTCCATAAATAAAAGTGAACAGACTACAAACAACAAGCTCTAATCTCTTTTATTCATAAAAATTCTGGGAAATTTTACCTAATACAAACTACACAACTAACTTGTTTTCGTTTTGGGGATTTTTTGATTGGTTTAAGTTCTGGCTAGCTGGGATTTGTTTCATTAGAAAGCCTAACTGTATTAGTCTATAAATACAACTATACAGAATATAAAGAACAAGCTCTGATTTTTTATTATTCATAATGACTACTATTTACCCTGGCTATGGACAGACGGCGCGCTGATATTTTGTACCATTCACAGATTAATCGACAACGATCGATGGAGCTCACCATTACCTTCCTCCTTTTTTTATTTATTTTTATTATTTTTTTTACAAAAAATTAAGTATTTAGGCCGCTGCATACTTTTACTACAACCCTGGCCGCCGCAGAATTCAATTTGGGAACTCCCGCTTTTAAGGTTATGATGAATAATTGCTCTGAATTTAATTTCCTCTCTGATTATTTACATTGTCAACATGGAATATGTCATTAGTTTACCCAAACATGAAGAGGGGTTAATAACTGATTCGTTTAAATGGCAACACCGATCTTCAATATTGGTTCAAGAAGAGATATACAGGTGCTTGGTGTATTAGTATTTACCTATTTGCTGCGGTTGGATTATCTCGACCGAGATGGCAAACCGAGGTAGCTTGCTTTTTCCCTGTGTACAAATCTAAATATATATGCCCAATTCCAAATTACCCTACAGATATGAAACTGAATAGGGGATATGTTTGTGGATATACAGTCGGGTTCATCCTTTCAAAGAAGTATATGATATTACCTGAATTTCGATTATGAATGGATGTTCAATAGGATAATTGGACTTGAGCCATTTTAGTAGTTCAATGTTATGATCATATAAGTTAAAATCAAGAAAAATTATATTATAAATTATAAATATTAGTGATTACAATCGACTTTTAAATTCATTACTTAAGCACATGAAAGCAATGGAATTTATATATTTAAATAAAGCCTAAAAATTAAAACTTAGTCGGTTATATCTATTAAACAATAATTAATAAGAAGGCAGGACTTAAAGTGACTGTTGCTTAAACATTAAAAAAACCTATATAAAGGTACCAAATTTATAGAGGCTGGATGTGCCCCGGAGGGTTTTTGAATCCACAGGTTTGACACATGTCTGATTTAACGAAATAAATTATTTATTATACTATTTCTTTATAATTTCTATTACTATTATATTATTTCTATATAATAATCTGTTATATTATTTCTATGTAATTAGCTATTATATTATTTATTAAAGCAAAATATCAACGTTAGCACATCTCATTTTAACAACTATATTGTAGCTCTTTTTAATTATTTCTATTTTATGATTCAATCAATTTTGAATCACTATTGCCCTCATCTGTTATACATCTCTTTACTATCTAACTTCTTTATTTAGCTGTTTTAATTTTTTTTTGTTAATTATGCTTATAGCTTTCTGTTCTTCGTCATAGCTTACAATAAAATTCTAATATTACATAAACCCATTACGTGTAATATTATTTAAACTTTATTCAGTTTTCTATAACTTCTGTAAATTCATTTCTAAATATTTATGTATTCTGTTTTCATATTACATATTTTGCCAGTCTATTTCCACTTTACTCTTTTTTCTCATTATTCACAGATATTCGTTTCTGGACAAACTGGAATGTAAAATTTCACAAAAGTAAAAAGGTAAAAAATTATTTGTCTTTTGTTCTTTTTTAACCAAAATGCCAAACATCCTATCCTGAATTTCAACAACATTCAATAAGATTTTTAATCCTGTAAATTTTAGTTTTCCTGATCATAAATGTTTTGAACGGTCATTATCCTTTTGGTATAGAGGGCCTACGATTATAAAAATGGCCATGGTTTTCTTGTCTATTAAAATCCATATTGGTCGAAGTAACTACTCCATTCCTAACTTCTGTTGTGTTGGTGCATAACTTTTATCTATGCACATTTTTTGAAATAGAAATTGAGATCATTAGAACATTTATATGTGCAATAATCTCGCTGACAAAATGTATCACCATTTTTTTTTTATTATCAAATCTAGATCATAATTATATTGATGTTAGTATTTTTTTTACTTTATTTCGTTAATGATTAAGGGAAGAGTATGCCTTACAGCTTGAGATTATAAAGAACTGAATAAAAAAAAACGGCTCAAAGAAATATATTCGAACGAAGATGATCCTAATATCCAATAAATGGGTAATTCTTACATCACTGGTAATTTACAGATCATACTTCTTTTTAAAAAAACTCATCTTTAAATCTATAAAAATAAAAAATTACTTAAGATAGATTTTAGTTAAAACCCCTGAAAGACATAAACAAACATGATAATGACAAAATGAATTAAAAAAAAAATTAACGTTGGATTACAGTCCAATTATTAATATCACGTAACGCTTATTAGCCATCATAAAATAAAAAAAAGATTTTTAAAAATACAAACGACAACAGTGGTAAGTCAATATATACTGACATTTTTTTTCCTATCCGGGCTACTTTTGTGAAAGTTATTGCCAATGGTACAGGGCTGTAACACATTTCAGAGTTTTGTAAGTTATTAACATTTCTAAGTTTTTATTTTGAGGTTTTATTTATTCACGAAATTTTTTTTCTGGAAAATATTTCAGAATATCCCTAATTCATTTTTCTATTCCAAATATATTTTTTTAATATTAAAATATCACAATCTGCCACAAACCTGGGCATAAGGAAATGTGATTTATTTAATCACGATTATACAAAAATTGTAATATATA
>NW_027111275.1:2144901-2160362 GCF_000696795.3 Halyomorpha halys | reverse complement strand
TCATTTACTATTTGAATTTTTTTTTACCGCACCCGGACCATATTCCATTCAAAGTAAATATAGTTGATTAATCATTTCTATCAAACAGAAATGGTTCCAAAGACAGTAGAGACCATATTTTAACCAAGATGTACGTATAGGCTTCTTTGTAAGTCAATTTATTCAAATGGGGTCTAGAAATCGTCCATATATTTGGTCTGTTCTAACGACCACTTCTCACTACCACGAACTATCAGAAGCATGCAAAGTACAGTTTGGGAATGGAATAACCGTACTGCGCATGCTCTTGACAATTTTTCACAGTAAAAAGTGAGTTGGAACAGGGCTACACAATCTTGGATGAGCGTTAGGTGAAGTAAATGTGCCTTAGTCCTGTAGCTCAGAAGGATACCGAGGATTTGTCGACATGAAGAGCCAACAGTTGCCAGAGTGACCCTAGAAAAGACTAGTTATGACAAGTGGTTGGATCGGTCGCTCAGCTGTTGCTCTTATCAACTGTTGCTGGAGCACCTGTTGGTCCCATCGCCTTCAGCATTTCTTATCTTCAATCTTTTATGGTTGTTGACTTTACGGCACTGACTTACAGCAGAGAGGTCCATAACATTAATGCGTTGATCCAACATCGTAAAGTGTGTGCATAAGTGGCTCATTCAACGAAAACTGGATACTCAATTACCGAACATGGAGAAAATAAGGTAGTCAGGATTTGCTGAGTTATATCCAATGATAAACTAAGGAGAGCGTTAAAAGTTTCAAGGAAAACTTTGTTGAGCGAAATATCAGAATTGATATTTATGAGATATTCGTATCAATTTATTAAATTGAAATTCTTAGATAAATCGATAATGAGCAAATTGGATAGTTAAGTTTTTTTTGTCATTCAGACTAATTAAGGCTTTGGAAAAATAATTAATTTTAGATTTTTTTTCCATATATTAAATTAAATTAAATCTGTACCACTACAACCCATGAAGGGTCAGGAGTACAGCACTTTGTAAGGAAGTACCAAAGGTTGTGTTTCTAGACCAGCGGTAGTGCAAGGAGGTGATTTAGTCAGAATAACGCTTAACCGCCATATTTTTACCCAATTGGTTGTAGACCTCAAAGGCTGACTCAACAGCTACAGGTAACAGATAATAATTATCTGCCACAGCCGGATTCGAACCCGAGTCCTTGGAGTTAGTTGTCCATTGCCTTATTAATGAGCTTTCCACTCAAAAAGTTGTTTTCCGGATATATTTAAAAAAAAATTGTTAAGTTTATTTTTTAGATTGTGTTTAATAAGCATTTATTGTGTAGCCAAGCATTTAAATCAGTGAATTCTATAGGTCCGGACCATAGTTTTCTCGGAATTATTGTTGAAGATTTTACGTGGTAAATGTATCATAAATTAGGCACTGTGCAACTAAATCCAAGGACACGGGTTTAAATCCGGCTGTAGCAGATAATTATTTATTCTTTTACTGTAGCCAGAGTAAACCTTTTGGGTTCAGAGAGCCACCGGTGTCCTCTAAGCCTTATAAATAGGACACCCCTAATTAAGAAGAAATTTGGCGGTTGATCATGATCATGAACAAATCACCACCTTGTAAAACCGTAGTTCCAGGAACACTGCTTCCTTACAAACTACTGAACCCCTGACCCTTCATGATTTGTGGTGGGGATATAATTTCATATAATTAATTATTCTTCTACTCTAGTCATGAGTCAAACCTGTGGCTTCGGGGAGCCCGGTATCATAAATGACTACCCTTAATTAGGAAAAAAATCCATTTAGGCTAATCATAAACAAAACTCCTCCTTGCACAACCAGAACTTTCTTAAAAAAGTACTGAACCCTTGACCCTTCCTGGGTTGTAGCAATACAGATTTTAATTTTTTTAACCCTCTACATCTCCCTTTCTGGCATACGGGGTAGTTACCATACAGATTACCAACGTATTTCAAGTTTCATCCCGTGGGTTCGCAACGAAGTTAATGACTATCAGCACCAGCTGAATTCGATCCGGTGCGCCTTTTCAGACTGAAGATTATTTAGGTAATGCACACTCACCAAGGTCTCTAAAGATAATTAAATTGTCTACAAAGCTAAAGTCCATCACACTACTACCAACATCATGATGGAGCCAATATTAGCGAAGATACAACGAAAAATTTTGTATTGACATATCCATCCTAAAGGAATGAGTGGATAAATCCGTTTTTTTTAATTATTATATCGATTCATTTATTCTTAGGTATTAAGGCCACATTGAAACAGTTATTAATTAACTGATGTAGTTATAAGGGTAGTAATTATAAACCAGTTTTTGCTGCCAACACCTCATAATACCAAAGAACTTTAATTTCAGGATTAAGTGACGTTCAGTTTGGGTAACTGAAGGAAAGTTATGCATTTATGAAAGAATATTTCCTATGAATAAATTACCTAGTCATTATTCTCATTCTATCTTTAGAAATGATCCTTTGAGGTAAGAAAGCAATCTCAAGTTTTAATTATGAATTTTGTCAAGAGATCTATGGATCTTGTATTGAAACAATAGCTACTTGGAAGGAAGGGATGAAACAGACAAAGAGTGGAATTGGGTAGGAGTTGGGTTGACAATGGCTCGCCACCTAGACCCAATCAGCCCCTCAATACAACCACCCTTTCTCTCCCCGCATTCCCAAGGAGTTTTTACTTTTTTTTTCTCTCTCTTGCCCCCGGGAAATTTCTGCTCTGGTCTTTTCAGTCTTTAGACTCCGACCGCTTTGGAATTTAAATTTAATTACAGTGTCGTCCTCTAAACCGTGGAATTTCTGTGCCACGGAGTTCTTTTGTTCTTTAGAAGTTCCTTCCAAAAAATATTCTTTTTAAGAAGGATGCAATCATAACCTTGACTACAGAAATATTCTGTTGTAAAGTAAATTTCAAGAATTTTTTAATTACACTATTCAACATAAAAAGTTAGTCGTCAACGAAGTTGAAGAATTGTTGTCTTCTAAGTTTTGAGGGTGATAAAAAAAAAAAAATTCAAAAATTCCTCAACGGCTTAATGAATATTTATGATGAACATTGTATTTAGTTTTGTTCTAAAATTATTTTTTTTTAAAATTATTTGTACAACAAAAACTGCTTTCTTTTTTTCTACAGGGTTTCCTCTTTTGGTCTAATTTCAATAGGATAAATTGTTTAGGATATTGTTGATCTTCATCGTCCATAAATGCCAAAGTGGTGTTTCAGAAAATTTAGCAAAATAGCATTTCAAGAAGACTGTGCTGAATTTGTAATTAAACTAGTTAACAATACAAAATCAGCATTTAACATCTAACAAATTCAGAATTTAACTACTACCTTAATTTTGCAACTACAATTTTAACATTATATTCTAGGAAATTTACAAATACGCCACTGTCAAAACTGTACCGACGATAATAGTGATTATTTAAAATATAAAGGCTTCAGTGATGTTTTGAAAATAGATCATTTATGTAAAGCTACAGGTCAAAAACCTTTTCATTTATGTTCGGGTAAAGTTGAATCGGATTGATTAAGGCTTTGACATGGGCAAGGCAGTCCTAGTAAAGAAATATTGAGCTTTGTTCATGGAAAAAGAACTACCTTACAGGTTTCAATAAGCCACTAAAATTAACTTTCTGCAGCCCTATTTCATTTTTCTCATATTTGTAAACAAAGTAATTATAGCATTAGCTTTTTCTTGGTACGTAACTTAATTACCAATTTACTCTTAGATTCATGAACATACAATGCATAAAATGCAATCTTTATTTTTTACTTTTACTTAATTATTAGTTTTAGGTATAAAACGTTTAGTAAGTAGTGCGATTGTGAAAAATTTCAAATTCGAATTTTTGGCCTAGTAATAGTTGCTCCCGAAGTTCAAATAATGGTATGGATGTGTGTGTAGACAGCCTAGCTCAAAAACATCGTCCAAACTAAAATTACATATTCTAGTCAGGTATATGCTTGGGAACATACAAGTTTTGGTATTACATCGAACGAACGGAAGTTCCACTTTATTCAGCAAGATGCAGATGTTTCCCAAACCGAAAAGAGGTGCACAGAGAAAAAACATTAATGTGAAACAATCGATGGTGGAATAATTTGAGAAGAAATTAAATAGCTCAGTGGAGGAAAGGTGTAGTGCTACTAACTCAAATCCGGTTCTTGCGGGTTCGGGGCCTACTCAGTCTCATTAAGTGGATACCCATAACTGGGAAAAATTCTAGCTTTCGTGTGTGATCACGAACGAATCACCTCCTTGCATACCGTTGTTCAAGGACCAGTACTTCCAAACAAAGTAGTAAACCTCTGCCTATTCATGGGTTGTAGCGCTACAGATGTTTATTTTCATACAATATACCTAGACCGCTCTTTCACCACATTAGAGCAATATAATTTTACATTGTTCAATCGCAGGAACTATGTAATATAACTTTTTTTTTTGTTTTTGGAACCAACCAGTAACCCGGTTAACAACATTCTACCGGTGTTAAGGACGAACTAACTGTAAGGAACGAATAAGCAGGGACCAACAGAGCATCTATAAGGAACTCACTGGTCTAGAAGCTTTTACTCAGCGTTACTGGCTGAAACCTTCTAAACGCTCTCAGCGTTTTCTGAAATTGGATTAACATTTTCCCAATAATATTCCTCTCTATAGTGTCTCTGTTTTTGATATAAATCGGCAGAATTTTTTTTAATATATATTTTTTGGGATTAGTTAGTCCAAAATAATCCTCTGTGAGTATAAATCATCGAAATTTTAATTGGAATTAACAGTGTCTAAAAACTACTTTCAATTTATGATGCTTTACTTTTAAAGTAAATAATGAAAATAAGCATGAAGGATGAAACGTTTTCATTTTCACATCTTAAAGGTAATAAACTTGTGCTTTGCCCATTATTATGAGTAATGAACACCGAATTTGGCAAATGTGATAAATTATTTAATATTAATCAAATTAAATGGCGAGCTTATATAATTCTCAACTGGAATCGCAAATGTGATAAATTTCCCTATCAAAGTTGATGCAGTTTAAGTTGCCTCATACTTTCTATCATAAATTAAATATCAAAATGAACAAAAATTTTTTGTTTGCACTTTAAAATAAATTAAGGGAATTTAGCCGTTTATAACTCCACGAACGATATTTGTGATTATTATTAGAAATCTACAGTTGTTCTAACGACTATTAAACTAAGGATTAGATAAGGGTAAATGTGATTTTATGTAAGTTTCAAACTAATAGTTTTATGACAGTTTTTTGAGACTTGAATGAATGAACTATTGAGAATGCAACCAATTAGTTGTTTTAATTGTTTGTTATTTTTTTTAATCTTGGTTGTTTTAAAATATTAATAAAAAAGTAGATGGACTAAAAATGCTATTATTATATTTTGTTTTCATTATTCATAGCCTACCGATGATATTACTTGATAATCTATTTTCTGATTTAACCCGAGTTGAATATTTTCAACTATGTACCTTGATTTAGATTTATTTTTTTTAATAATGAACTATTGTAATCGGCCGAGGTAGTAAAAAATTTTACCACCACCACCTCAAAATATGTGATTTTACATTTCAAGATTCCTTTAATCCTAAATCGAATAAAAAATCCCCACCGTTGGCGGCGTTTCTTCGTAATTACATTGCCTATTTTTTGAAGTTTCACCCAAAAAAATTGGATAAAGGCAGCTTGGCTATGATCCTCAGAACGTTTCATTACATTTACCCTTTTGTTTCAAAATCGTGGTTGAATAGACGTTTACAGTGGCCATATCTCAGCCAATTTTGAAGAATGAGGAAAAATTATCAGTGTTCAGGTGTCATTTTCTCATAATAAAAAAAAAAATAAAGAAAGAAAAAGGAAACAATTAAAAAAGAAACAGCACACAGCAGTCTTGGGAAAAGAAATCGCTGAAAAAGTGGTTAAAATTAAAGCGGAATCCCGCTAATCCTACTCTTTTTTATTTTTTATTTTCAAAACCTCTTTATTTTTCATTTAAATACAATAATATATAGTACATAGATATATTAACCCTACTCTCCGTGGTAGCCATATTTATCTAACCTATAAAATATTCACTTATAACGAGTATTTGACACGTCACAGTCTCTCAGGGAGATCATAACATCAAAAATAATATTAGGTAATCTTTGCCAATCCGTCCCACCCCCAAACACCAAAAATTAGGCTCCAACTGAACATTTACAGCTTTTGAAACATTTACTAATTAACTAGTAGCTCAGTCTACGAGAAAAAAATAATTACGAGCATTATAGTAAAATAGTTAAAACTGGGAATTGTGTTTAGTTTTAGTTCATTATTTTGAGTAATGAACCTACGTGATCACCCAACTAAGAAAAAAAACATGTCTATCCCCTCGAATTTTGAGATTTTATGTTTCAAGATATGCAGAATGACAAAAACTCCAGATATTTTATTATTTATTATTTACTGATATTATAAATTTATCATTTCAAAGAATAAACCATTGCAGTACTTTTACAACTTACTTCGTGTTATCATTCTCATAAAAATAAATCGTTGAGGTTGAATAAGACTTGATAACCGATGAGCTACTGTTTAGGTAAATAAGATAAGACTCAGGCTGGTGAATAGGAACAGATTAAAGGATATCTATCACGAGAGGAGGGTAGGCTATTGGAATATCGGGATTGGAGGGAGTATCTGTAACTATCAGCGAGGAGGGGGGAAGGGCATTGTCTAGGAGCGGCCTTATCTTCCCTCGAAGGAGCAGTTCCCTTTTATAGCCCTATCCACCTCCAAGTCTTCTTCCTCGGCTCCTATTTAGCAGTCATCTTCACTCAGGTCGGCCTCTTGTGCTCCTGCCACTTCGTTGGATCGGCTATTCCGGTAAGGGGCAGTTCCGATAAGTCGTTTGTTCAAGTGTCCCGTTTTTCATTTGTTTCTCGCTCGTTCCAACGGCAGCATAATCATTATTCCAAGGGATATATTTTTTGAATCTGTCACCATTTAATTTACATCCTCGTTTGATAAAAAATCATCAACTCAATCCTCGGAGTATTCAAGATGTTATCTCCAGATTTTACATTACTTTAAATTGTATTTCCTGTAGAACCTTCTACTACCATTTCAATCCATCCTGTATCTCCAAACCCTAATGGATTTTTCAAGAACGACTAAGATACATTCAAGGACATATGGTTTTTGGCTACGTGTCTCATTTTAAACCATAAAACATTTTGCACTACCAAAAGGCTGTAGAAATGAATTTCAAATCCGTTTTATAACCCCCGGGGTTTCGGAGTTGTCTAATATGTATCATATATATACTTTTTTTTTTCTGTTGGTTATTTTAGCCTCCACCACCAGCATCACCCACCTCTGCCTATCTTGTGCAATGGCTTTCCAATTTATTACGAGGTGAGCCGCGTCCTTCTTGGTCCTGATCACTCATCTTACTTTCGGCCTTCCTCGAGGCGTTCGTGTTTAGCAGGAGAGGGCATGTTGGGTGGCTTTATGACACAGCTCCTGTCCACCGTAACATCATTGCATTCATATCAAGCGCGATTGATTTCTGTGTTTCTGGTATTAATTTCTCGGATACCTAATACCTTGCCCACTTTAGGACCAATATCACCCTGAGAGCTTTGTATTCAAATCGTTTTCTTAAAGTTGGCAGTCAGAGACTATGTTTCACGACTGTGCATCACTACGGGTTTTATGATTGTGTTTATCATTAGTTTTAGCTTACAAGAGATTTTCTTTGATCATAGAATGGGGGGGAGGCAGAATTTGGAGATATTAATCTTAGTATCGTTACGGCAAGGTATATGTCCGCAGATAACTATAACGGCTAGACCTTTTATCACTTGTAAGTCCGAAAGTATGTGATAATCTAAAAAGAGCCATACTGTGAGAGGACTTGATTGTGCTAACAATAGGAGGCCATAGACGTGGGCTTAATGAAACATTTTTTGGTGATACTAGATCGAACAATATTTTTTGCTCAGAATAAGAAGTAAATAAACATTGCTGTTGTATTATATGGATTTAAGTGTACACAAAATTACAAATACCAAAAGTCACTTTCAAGTAGTTTCAAATGTCACTTCTAGCAAAGTAGACTAACAAAATATTTTTTACCAAAAATCAAGTTAGTTTAGCGTCTTTCGAAACTTTCAAATATTAATTTTCATACAAATCAAAAATTAGGAATTTTTGAAGAATGACTTTTTTTGTTACTACTCACTATTTTTTCAAATCTGACTTTGCTACATCAGTAGGAATCGCTGAGTTTCCGCGATCTTCCAACCAGTTAGATTTTATGAGAGAGAAAGAAGTTTGAAATGAAGAACAATTTGTCTAATGTTTAATTATATATTTTCCGTAGCAATGTTTATTACCAAGGACGGTTCGTACTATTACGTGAAGTTTAGATGGACCTAAACCCCTCCTTCATTTTATGTTGAAGTCATAGCAATTTTTGTCATATTTGAAAAATAAATCGAAGGTACTTTCGTAAAAAAATCTAATAAAAGGTTTTTTTGAAGTGTGAAAAACAAATTTATTACTGAATAAAAAGTATTTTATCCCACTTTGCTTGGTCAGTTGGTCAACATTGTTTCTTCACATTGCTCTTATTCTGACATATTGGGTTATATTATACCATCCGACTTGTTTTGGGGTTAAAGATAACAAAAAATATTGTGAATTGTATTAAATGAGCTTAAATTTATTCAAAAGACTGTTATATAATATACTATACTATAGTACTTACTATAATACGAATTTTCATAAAATACAAAAATAAATAAAAATGACTAGGCTTATTTCACGTCAATCAGGCAGAATTATTTTAATTAAGTATCAATATCATAGAAATCAGACAAATAAATTTTGTTTAAAAAGGTCAGTTTAAATATTCTTTTATATTATAAAAATTTGAATTAAAGAGTTTTCAACTATACTAAAAAAAGAATCTGACTTTCTTTTCTTAAATACATTTTTATAGGTGTATTATATACATAGAAATCGATTTTTAGTTTTGTGATTTTGTACACTTTTAATTTCATTTAATACTATTTTCAATATTTTTTGTTATTCTAAATCTGAAAAAATCGATATTATTATCCCATGAGAACAGAATATTGAAATAAATTAGAAAATATAGAGCAAAAAATTATTTTTTTTTTTGTAGAGGAATAAATTAAGAATTCGTTTTTCATACTTCAAAGACCCCTTTAATAGGAATTATCATAATGATTGAGATTTTTTTTTTGTTCTATATTCTATATTTTTCAAATTTTTATTACAGAAGATTTCGGAATTATATCACTTATCATAAACCTGATTTTATACATGAACATTAAACAGAATTAATATACATATGGGGGTTTGAATTTTCATAAAAATTTTGCTGAATTCAGATAGTAAACTAAGCTGCTCTGGAACATTAATTTTTTTCTAAACAAAATTTTGTTTTTCATTTTCCTTAATTTTGGATCGTACGAGTTAAAGATTTTGAAGAATATTATGACTCTTTTGGAGGATATTGTTGACAATAGGTTTATGAACAAATATCGTGTAAAAAAATAATAAATAAAATAACGCTCTATAAGAAAAAGTTAAAATTTTTATCTTGTATAAGCTGTATAAATCTATTCATCGAGGCAAATCACTCGTGCAGGAGAAGGGGGTGGAATCACATGTTAAGAGAGAGCGTGTATAGGAGAGGGTCGTATAAAGGATAAGGCGAACTAAGATAAAAGAGATGGGAGGAAATAGAGACGGAGTAGGTAAGGAAGAGAAAGAGATTTAGCGGGGGGGCTAATGGTGAGGAGTGCTGGCCCACGACCTGCTCGCTATAAAATACCTTCTACCCTTTTAACTTCTACTCTCCTTAACCTACCCCCGCTCCTTCTTTTATAAATAAACTTTTTATTTATATTCAAATGGGTTTACAATATAATTATTTACTTGTTTAGATAAAATAAATAAAAGAGTTAATGACAGGATAGTCACACAATCACTAATCATTTTACGCTGGGTAGCTGTGGGTGCTGAGTATATATATATATATATATATATAAATGGTTGATTCAGCTATTTAGAAAGTAGTTCTGGAACATTTATGAGGAAAACTCAACTACATGACTAATTGAATGAAAAGCTTAACTGCAATAGACGCTGTAGAGGTATTACCTGCAGAGTAATTAACTCTCATTGTGGTCCCTAACGGAACTTCAAAAGGAGATATTTGATGAGGAATCTAGAAGTTCATGATCATAGCTCTAGGAATACATTTGCGGTTTCAATATGTACAGGAGGCTCCAATTGGCTGAGAAATACCCTCCTTTGAAGATTTAACAAGGAATATTTTGACTATTTATATATAGACCTGGAATATTTTGTAAAAGGAATAGAAAGTGCAGACAGGAGAGGACCTTGTTGCCATATCAAGGCCATACCCCAAGGAACAGTATCTGTTCTTTAGAAAATTTTGAGAAAAGGACTTGGAGCAGACCATCTAATCGTTCTTCGTCACTAGCAGAAAGATTCAGTTCAAATGCCACAGAGGACAGTAAAAGTTTAGATTATTTTCTTTATAATTACTTTGTTGCAATTTTTTTATAGAGGGAACAATACAACATATTCCGGAACAAAAATTCACTTTCTGAACGACTATCAAGCTTATAAAACCATGCAGTTTATACAACTATTGTAGAAATTGCATAAGAATAAGAGTTTTCCCAATTTTTATTTTATACAAATTTAATTTATAAGGAGTAGTACTATTCATAGTCTACTACAGTGGAGCCAGAGTTATTAGAGGTTTTTTCTTCTAGATAAAATTAGTTAAATTTGAATGACTAATAAATAAATAAAACGTAAAATAAATAAAAGCATTAAACGAAATACTGAAACAATTAAAAAAAAAAAACAAAGGCAATATTCTTGAAAATATCCTGAAGAATAATTGCTCCACTGATATCAATACTGCATTGGACTCAAATAGTAAACCCATAAACCGAACTCTTTGCAGTTTCAACCTGCTTAAACCTGATACATTTTTAGCATTTAGGCAAAATTAAAAAAAATAATAAATAAATTATGGCGCATCAACCAACTAATAGTAGGAAACCCGCATATCAAACTACACAATGGAAGCAAAACCCTCACTTTCAAGGCAAACGAACTCTGCTTAGTCTCCAAAGATATTTAAATAATTGTTAGTACCACATCCTCCTACATTGTCCAACCTTTAAAGATAATAGACAATTTATCTTAAAGGTACCCATTAGCGTATCTTGCGACCTACAAAAAATCCAAAATATATATTGGACATGGACATTGAAGTTAAATTGAATAGACTTTGTTTACATAGTGACAGTATGTAATCAGTTTGAATTTTTAAGGGGCATATAAATAAAATCATGTAAGAGGTTTAGGAAGCTTAATTAATATTTGTACTTATATTATATTTTGGTTGATTTAAAATAAATCTGATTATTATCACTAATGGAATAATATAATGGAGTCATTTAAGACGTTGGTAGTTTTGTATTATATAGTCGCTTTCTTTTATCTCTTGTTTTTGTAATGGAACACCATATTAAGCTTTCACACGAAGGTACTTAAAAAGAACTGATCAGTGACGCGAAATACCAACAAGTTTACTTTTAGTCACTCCCATTTTATTACACAGGGATAGACTCAAAGTAAACTATTTGGTAATTCGCGTCACTGATCAGTTTATTTTCAGTACCTCCGTGTATATCCGGTCTAAAACTGTATCTTTAAATGTGATGAAACCCGAACAAGACTTTGTCTTTCACAAATAATTATATATATATATATTCTATTACTTCAGAACTAGCTCATTTGCTGGGATGATGTAACCACTTTTAGAATAAATAGGTCTACAGATTTCTATCGAATTTGACGATTCAAATTACTCAGTCTTATCTCTTAGATGTTTTGAAACGATTTGAGCTGAAAAAATATTTTATTATGTTTTATAATCTCCTTAAATGACCAAGAACTGCCAATGACCGATTTGAGAAACAACTGTGTTAAACAGGGAAAACTGTTTGTGTTCGGTTAGGATATTCTTTTGTTAATCATACCCTGTTGAACAGATTCGATACTTAGGACTCCATCATGACAGGATCCTTACTTGGAATCCACATGCAAGACTAAAACGACAAGAAACTGCTCGTAGTTTTCGATCGCTACAACACCTACTTGACAAACGCTCTAAGCTTCCCATTCACTACAAAAAATTATTATATACTATGATAATCAGACAAATTTGGACATATGGAATTGAGCTTTGGGCTCTACCAAACCACTAAATTCCACCCGCACAATACTTACAATCCAAAATCCTACGTAAAATCCTTGATGCTTCTTATTACGTTACAAATAAACTCATTCACAAAGACCTTAACATTGGTTGCAGATTTGGCCCAAAACAGATATGCGTCTTTTCATTCCATACTCCTAACCCATTAATACTTAATCTTTCATCCTTAACAATCCCTGATAATCCTCCGAGGCGTCTGAAATGAAGATGGCCACGGGACTTTCTTATTTAAATTAATGCTTGAAGTACCACTAATATGTGGTTCCTAACTAAGATTTTCAATTGTAAATAAAAATACCACATTTTTACTTATTGTATTTATTATTTGTACAGTTGTAAATCACACTAAATAAATAAATAAAGTTACTCATACATAACTGATTTCACTAAGTAATAATGACTCATATGTGATAAATAGAGAATTTACATTCGGTATCCGCAGTTAAATTCAAAAACTAATAATTATTGAAACCACTTTTTCTTTTTTTTGTAAATGACAACTTTATATTAGTGAATTGTAAATTCACTAGTTATTCATTCTTACAATTATGCTACGCATCAGGTTTCATTTTTACATGTGAATCGGATAACAAAGAGTACATTTCGTTCTAATTTTACTTCAATATTTATTGTTCAACTTCAATCGACTCTGCCTTTATATCTCATCTTCTATTTGAAGACGATAGCAATATTTCTTGGTGTTTTTATTTTGGCTCCATTATGAGTTCTATGAGGAATAGTAGGTCTGACACCCCTGCGCCATATCCGTCCATTCCATGTCCTCTTCAATCCTCTCTTCTGTCCATTAAAACTATCTTCTATTACATCGGTCTTTCTCCCTTAGCTTCTATCTCTGAGATTAAACGTAGCAAGGCTTTAGAATTTTCCTGAAATACAGATTCAACATACGATATCAAAAGCTGTACTACGCTTTTAATATATTATAGTTGTAATTTAATTAGTCCTAAAAGGTTCGATATTCAAAAAAAGAGTTGAACAAATAACTCTCAGAACAACAGCAATGTTTGTATTCAATCAGTTACGTTATGAGTACGATCTTCAGAGATTTATATTTGGTTTGTGTCATCAAACACAGGATTGAATAACCACTGAAAATTTCTCACACAATTGTGTCAAATATTGGTTATCTTCATATATGAAACATTAACTACTTCTTTTGTCTACTGATCATGTACGAAAAAGTAATCATCAAGTAGTTTTTTTTTTGTTTTTACAAAACTAACAAATTTCAATCTCATTCTAAACTAAAGCATATCAAAATATTACACTTCATATAAGACAAAGGCATGATGTCAAAAAGAAAATTATATGATGTAGAAAAATTTAATAGATAATGTAAAGATATGTAAATAATCAAGTATTGATCAATGAAAATTGAAACGAGAATCATTATGTAACTAATAAAAAAATAAAATTATGAATAGCTAAGGAAATAATACATAGTATTATGTTAAAAAATACCGAATCTAAGAAAAATTTACTTAATGATTTTTAATTTATCATTTAAAATGAAACTCAAGTTTTGAATTTTTGAGACTACAAAATGTTATTAAAAATATTCTTTAAAGCAAAAAAGTAGTATTTGTTTTCTAAAAATACTAAATAACACATTTTCTAATTGGCTCTTCATTTGTGTTTACGCATTACACTTGAAAACCATAAATAATAATATAAATTTATTCTTCCAATTATCAAAAATTAGTATAAGCACATATCATCCTGTAATATTTAATTCATTAATTACTATCTAATTTAACATCCAGAACTTATAGTCTAAACCACTTTACATAGTCCTAATTATTAATCTTAATTCTGAACAATTTAACATGATTTAATAATAAAATACACAATTAAAAAGTAAATTGATAATTATTATATTCAACTAAGTTTATTCTAGGTAGTAAAATATCCGCGATTGAATACAGTTACAGAAATACAGATGCAGGAAATATTAAATTTATTACAATTTAGATAAAATCCCGTAAAGAAATAAAAATATATATAAATAAATAAACAAAAAAAAAAGTAAAAATGTATATGTTTGTTTGTTTATTATTGCTTAAAGGCGTAAAACCCTCTGGTCATCAACGCCTATGGGATGGTAAAAATTAATAATAAATACAAATAATAAATTTTAAAAAAAATCTAATAGGAGTTAAAATTTAGAAAGAAGGCGATGTGCTTTTAAAAATTTAAACACTAATGTAACTTTAGGTTACTCATCTGAAAGAGATTCTGATAAATTTGGGGTCAGTCCTATCCTGTTTATTATTGGCAAATAGTGAGTACATTCTTCAAAAATATGTCTAATCGTGAGAACGGACTGACAATATTTGCACATTTGAGGTGGTAGTTTTCTGATCATGTGAGAGTACGTGAGGAGAGTATGACCTATTCTCAAGCGATTTAGAGCAACTTCCTCCGTACAGCTGTTGCGGTAGGATGTCGACCAACTTTACTGATCTTTTGATTCCTTTTAATTTACTCGGAGAACATTCATTCCATTTGGCCTGCCATCTTTTCAATATTTGTAATTTAAGGGGCGTACTGAGTTCTGATGGGGTAAGAACGGCGGTGCCTTGGGCAGGGAGCTTTTGTAAAGCTTAAATAATCAGATATTTTTTATTTTCTAATGGCAACAATGGATGAAGATGGCGAAAAACACCTGTTATTTTTTGGTCTTCAAGATACTGAGATCGCTTTGACTGTATAGATACCATAATTGGTTCATAGTGGTTCCAATTTCCTAAACAACACTAAAAGGTATTCGAAAATAGATTATTGCATAAAATATTAATCGGCTGGTTAGTTAAAAAAAACAAACAATATACTGAGGATTTTTCTAGCGAGTATCCCAGACGAATAATTAAAGTATAATTACAAAATTTTGTATATCGTAAAATATGTAGCTGGCGATTTTTGGCTGTGTCGGTATCGAACCTTCGGTTTCCCGTGTCTTTTTTTTATTTGGATATATTACACATGCATTAAACGAAATACTGAAACAATTAAAAAAAAAAACAAAGGCAATATTCTTGAAAATATCCTGAAGAATAATTGCTCCACTGATATCAATACT
>NW_027111275.1:2136173-2142722 GCF_000696795.3 Halyomorpha halys | reverse complement strand
TTACATTTATATATTTATTACTTTTTACATTTACAGATCATTTTTTCTTATTATTGATATATTTTTAGAATTATTATTTTAGCCTAACATATTTATTTATTTGATTTTTTGTATGCTTGTATTAGAGGGCTTTTTTGAATTTTAATAGATTATATTTGTAGATTTTTTGTATGAATAGTTTTTACTATATTTAAAATTTTTATACTTTTGACTATAATATTTTTTTATGTTTCATGGAAACAGAGAGAAAGTTTTAAAATTAAATCAATGGAAAAATTAAACATACCTATAAAGAACGATAAAAAGTTAGACAAAATTTTAAAATAATAAAAGAAATCATATAATTTTAGTACACATTCAAAAAATTTTTATATAAAGTGATTATTTATATTGTTTTATGCTCTGACTATTTATATTAATAGGCTTTAAAAAAAAATTGTTCTTTATTAATGTTATGCATACTGTGTATGAGGCAACCCAATGAAGTCGGGCAGCACATTTTTGATAAAGTATTTTTCTCTCTGCTAAAGAATAATTTTTTCGCTGTTATAGTTTTTTACTTAGGCTTAAGTACGTATTCCATAAAAGGTATATGACTTGTATTTACTTCATACTAGTGAAGTAAAGGTCAGTGCTAAAAACAACATTGAAGTTAAAGGTTAGGATAAAAAGAAGGATCCTGGACGAGCTTTAGGACTCTCTTAGTTGGCTTAGCTGTCTTTTCAAGTTGCCTCTGTCAGCGGCAGGGCTCCAATTCTTCCATTACCTTCTCAACTAACGTTTCGGTTTTCCAACTGAATTATCTAACGCTGCTATGTCGATGCTAGTATTACTCACGTACTAATACATACTGAGGCTCAATAAGTTAAAAAAGACTGTTTATGAGAATTAAAAAAAACAAACCAAAAAAACTTTAAGCATAGAGTACGTTATAATCGTGGAAATAATCATTTGTCCCAATTATTGACTTAGTATACTATATTAAAAATATTTAAGTTAGTACTAAAATTTTTTAATCGTATTTGGGTAGCATTCAGTTGATAAGAACCAATTCATAAATTATCAAAAAAATAGTAAGTTTTTAAAATATTTTACATTGTACCCCCATTATTTTACTATATTTGAACTACGAAAACACTGAACCCTGAAAACGTGTTTGAAAAATCTTTGTGGGACTATCTTTGCATAAATTAAGAGCTGTTCTTTGAAGTTATCTTAAAATTGTTATAGACAAAGACAAGTTAAAGGCGAACCTTGTGGGTGAGTTAAGGCGGGAAGGTAACTCTCTAGCAGGGAAATGTTCCTAACCTGTAGAACTTAAGACTGCAGTCTTGTAAAATAGCCGCCATCTTTGTTTGTTTTTATTCACCAGGAGATATAGTCCCTCCCTATTCCCAGTGAGCTTCAGGAAAACACATGCCATCACTGACGAGACATGCCTTCAACATATCTTACAATATAGAAGATGTTTTCAATCGCCGGCATAGGTATATAATATTCTTTCCTTTAAATATATTTGTAATTTGTTTCTTTTATTTGTTTTAGGAGGTAGGAAAAACAAATTTGTTTTTATTCAATTGATCTCCTGCACTGCTTCGTAAGTTGCTTCTTATTTAAATATGCACATTTTACAGTAATATCAATAATAAAACAACAGAAATTTCATCAAGAACCACGAAAAATAAGATAAAACGATGAAAACGAAATAAAAAATGGTAAAACGTGAAACCACTGCAACTATTTTTTTAAATTTATTTATTGACATTTAAAAATATAGATAAAATACAACAAGCAAATTTGAAGTAAGATCATAATGATATGAAACAGCATGTAGAGAAACTAACCATTAGTAGAACTCTAAAAACATTCTACAATATAAGGTTACGAGGCCATCTTCTTTTCAGGCGCCTCGGAGGATTTCTAGGAATGGAAGAGGAAGCAAGGATAGAAACTAGTGGATTTAGGTGGTTAGGGAGTTCATAATGGAAGGAATGATATCGGGTTCGGGGTAGATCGATTACATAAGGAACATTTAGGTCTTTATGGATTCTTTTATTGGTAACAAAGTAAGGAGCATTGATGATTTTACGAAGGATTTTGGGTTGTAAGGATTGGATACGAGAGGAATTCGAAGGTTTAGTGAAGCTCCAAAGCTTATGGAGTTGAAGTTGAGCTTATTATTGTCATTTAGATCAGTCTTTTGTAATGAGTTGGAAGTTTAGACCGTCTAGTAAGTGCTGTAATAGACGGAATCTGCGTGCAGTTTCCTGTCTTTTCAGTCTTGTGTGAGGATTCCAGGTTAGTCGTTTGTCAAGGTGTAGTCCAAGATAACAAATCTGTTCTGCAGAGGTAAGAGCCACATTATTAAAGTATACTGTAGGGCAGTCGGCAGGTTTTCGACAAAGAGTAAAGGTGATTTGATGGGATTTTTTGGGATTTCTCAGTTCATTAAGCATGTAATAAGGCTTAGTTACTTTGTACAGAATATCTTTCTCTTAGGTTATTATTAAAAGATGCTGATATAAGATTTTATACATAATCAGTCATTATGCCAATGATTATCAGAACGGGATCATAAGATCACTTCAAAGTAATCCAGAGAGCACGCCTCCTTCCCTCCCGCAAAAAAAGAATGCATTCTAGTATCCTTCTTTTCTTTTTCTCTTTCACATGTCTCATTTAGGTTATACTCTCAAATCGCACCGTAGGATCCAAGACCAGTGCTGTTCCTTCAGACTTGAGGAACGCTTTGAATTCACCGGTGTATATACAATAGACCTTGCCGTAGCTGGTAAATTTCTTTTTTTTTGTAAGGAGTATTGCCAACTTGTACTTGATCCCATGATGCCTTCTGGCTTCTGGGTCTCCTCACAGAAATTTAATTTTAAGTTTTAAAGTTGGCCATTCCAACCCAAAGAGTAAGTACATGTTCCTCAGGTATGTGTTTGCTGGTTTTGGAGTATGAGGGAATGTGCCCGAAGGAGCTGGAGCATCGCCTCAGCAAACCCCAGTTTGCAATGTTGGCGATTCGATTCCAGCTTGGGCAGATTAACTTTTATTTCGTAGCGGCCATACGGAATTTTTACTCGACCCTTGTATGGTTAGAGTAGGTTGGTGGTTACCATTTTATCGTAGCGACTATTAAAGAGCCCTCAAACTTCTATACCACTTATAAATAATAATAAAATAAATAAAAATAAACAGAATCAAAATACAAATAATTAAAAAATGAATACATAAAGTTAAATAATAGCTTATATAAGGAATTGAAAATAATTGATCATTAAATTTATGATTCCTATCTCTTAGTTTTTTATAAGAAATTCTATGAATTTTTTTTTTTCATAATTAACGTATTCTCATTAATTTTATCCATTTAAGCTCTGATTACATTTTTGTATAACCAAATTGCTAGAATCTTACTATCAATAAAAGAGCATCGACAGCAGGTTGTATGAAATAGCTACTTGTAGCAAGCGGTGCTATGAGAAAGCGTGCCGTCGCATAAAGGAGATGCTAACAGCCCCTGGAAGAGTTGTACCAAGGAGGATAATCCGAGGAAGGCATTCACTTTTATTGTAGGCCAGCTCCCGGGGATTACACCCGGGCCCCAGCCTTATTTCCCCTCCCCTCTCTCGGCCATATACCTAGTCTCGGTAATGTCTTCCTTCACGCTCTCTTGTTTTATATCTTAATCCCTTTCACCGAATTTTATACACAGGAAAAGATTCCAACAACAGAAATCCTTACAGGAAAAATTGGAAAATTAAAAAATAAATATTGATTTTTCTCAAACATCATATGTCAAATATACTTTATAATTAATAATCCCACTAAATAGAAGTCAAATAAAACTTTTAAATAAATACAATATTAAATGTGATGAATATAGAAGCAGCAATCGATAATATAGAACGCATAGAATTGATGAAGGAAAATTAAAGTTATATTTTGATATTGACTCCCTTCTAATTTTAAATTCTCAAATCTTCCTTTCTTCAACAAATAGCTTATACAGTGGTGTACCTCAAGGTAGCATCAAAAGACCTGTTCTATTTCTGCTTTATGGGGATCAAGCACCTTTGCACAATTATCTACTATTTTTCCAAAGAACAAAGCCTTTTCTACTCATAAAGATTCCAAAATTACTTTTGTATTTTCTTTCTGTTTTTTCCTCGCAATTACTTATTATCTTAATATTCTAGCTTTCTCATTTTGGACTGAAAAACATTCTTCGGATAAATTTGTATTAATTCAAATTATTTCTGGTTATTACTTTGCGAATAATTATTCAAATTATTACTACAACATTAAATTACTTTTTTTTCCAATAATTTGATTAGTTTCTGAACTAGTGTCCTACAGTTTTGCAATAGAATTTTTATTTGGTTTCATTAAAGGAAGCGTAATAAGTTTTATTATTTTTGGCAACATATTTTTAGGTACTTCCGAAATTCATGAAGGGTGCCTAGTTGTTTGTTTGTTTGTTTTTGTTTAGTGGTGCCAAACTTCATTGGTCATCAACGCAGTTTATATTTTATTTAATTTTGCTTATATTCGTTAGATTTTATTTATTTTTTAATTTGATTATTTATTATTATATCATTTTTTTCCTTCTGATCAAGTTATATTTTTGTCAGTAAATTTTGTGATTTGAAAAACTGTAACACCAATTTTATTGCTTAGTAGAATATTGTATTGTTCTGGTGTCAGAATAACGTTTACACGTTTACACATTCTTTGCAACTCTTTCCATGAGGCTCTTTTTCCTTTACTTCTCCGATTAGCAGTAGTAGTTAGAAATATCAACGTAGTTTGTTTGTTTGTTTTTTGTTTAGTGGCGCCAATGTTCATTGGTCATCAATACCATTTATATTTTATTTAATTTTGCTTATATTCGTTTATTTTTTAATTTGATTATTTATTTATTTTTTCTTTTATTTCTTCCGTTGAATCTTACATTTTTGTTCAGTAAATTTTGTGATTTGAAAAACTGTAACACCAATTTTATTCCTTGTAGTCTCCAAGGGTTTTTGAGATATCTTACTTTAGTCCTAAGCTATTGAGGTGTGGTGTGAAATATGGGCATCGTCGGAAAATATGGCTTATTGTTAGATTGTTGTTGCAATACTGGCAGTTCGGAGGGGTCTTTTTAAAAATAAGATAGGAGTGGATGAGCCTCGCGTGACCTATTCTAAGCCTGGTCAGTACAACCTTCTCTCTACGGCATTTGGAACTGGGGGTACCCCAGAGCTTGACATCCTTTTTAATAATTTTTAATTTATTCATTGGGCTTTCGTTCCACATAGATTGCCATTTAGCTTTGACTTCCTTTTCAAGAGGCCTGCTCATCTTTGACGGAGTTAAAATTGCTTTACTCCATCCCGGAAACGCGAGTGCTTCTCTCGCAGCGTGATCGGCTAGTTCATTCCCTGCGATTCCTACATGGTTTTGAACCCATATAAAAGTAACTGACATACCCACCCATATTGTGTAGAGTTTTTAAGTGAAAATGGATGCAGGAAATTTTCGGATGCTCTGGATACATACATTCTAAACCATTTATCGAGCTTAATGAATCTGTAATTACTGTAATGTTGGTGTGGTTCAAAGACAAACAGAAGTGAAGTGCTGCTGTTATTGCATTTAGTTCGGCAGTGAATATGTTGCATAGTTTGTAGAGTTTAATTTTGTACGTTGAGTCATTAGTTACAAACGATGATGCTGCTGATTGGTCTGATTTTGATCCGTCAGTATAGATTATAAAGGATTCGGGCATGTTTTGAATTAAACGATAAAAGTTAATGGCCTATATAATAGTTTAGGACGTTTATTTACGTAAGAGTAGTAGTTTTCATGGGATATACTAAAATAAATTAATTTATAGTTGTACGGACAAATTTTCATTATCCAAATTTGTATTCATATGGGAATATCATATAAACTACTACCCCGACGAAGATAAGTGTCATAATTGACTTCATAGCAAGTTAAATTTCCTTTATTTTGAGTGTTGGCAGACTGATCTTGGAATGGATCTTGAGACATATTTTTTCATAAATTCAACATTTTATACGAGCAACTAGAAATTAACATTTTGTGAGTTTATTTTTTCAAATATCATAAAAACAACTACTACAAAGATAAAAACAGTATTTACTATTTTATAGGAAACGTAACTAGTTTTAGTTTGAGTGCAGACAGCCATCTGTAAGTCCAATGGTTTCCGAAATATAGTTTTTCATAAATCAAACTTATTGTCCGAACAACTATAAATCAATTTATTTTAGCAAATATCATGAAAACTACTGTTTCTACGAAGGTAAAGGTCATAAACTACTTTATAGTGCGTCAAGCTAGCTTTAATTTGAGTGCTAATAGACATATGTATGTCACATAGTTCCTGAGAAATAGATTTTTCAAAATAAATTAAGTAACTATTGATATTTCAGTATATTTTTATGAAATGTTGCTTTTCAAAAAGTAAATAGCTCTATTAGGGCTAATATTTCAGCAAATTTACAATACTTTAAATAATGTTCTTTTAGA
>NW_027111275.1:2135274-2136123 GCF_000696795.3 Halyomorpha halys | reverse complement strand
AAAGTAATAGTAAACTACACATTCAAATATTTAATTAATATTTTAATTATGTATGATACATTAAGAATTAAAATATTTTTAAAATATGAAATGGGAAGTTATATGAATTCAAAAATTAATAGAAATTGTAACACATTTTTTTCCTGTAGTAATATTCAATTCAGTCAACAATTTTAAGTATTATCATAGTGAAATTTCTTGTGAATTAATGCAGTTGATTGTTCATATGAAATCAACAGACCAGAATAAATGGGCTCGTGCTTTTACTATTCAAGAAAAAGATAATAATTTACAATATAAAAGAAAAAGAACACCTACTTCAGGGACCTTGAACTTTTCATTTTCCTCACTATCCTTTGGAGGAATCATGTCCTTACCCTATTTTTCCTTAGGATCTGAGGAAACCAGTTGTCCCGAGGTTAAAGAGCGCCTGGCAATGGACTAATCACCTATCCTGGGTATTTGTGATTCAAATAACAATACACAGCCTCTAATTTGGACGATCAAGGTTACAAAAACGGCTACAGACAGTGGATCTTAGAATTGGATGACATTCTCATAATTGAAGAAAGCAGAGGAGCCTTGCAAGAAGGGCTACAAGCATGGGATGATGATCTGAGCAGAAATGGAATGACCAACCCAGACAAATTCAAGTACATGGTAGTGTCTAAAAGTGGTTCAAGAGAACAAGGAACTGTAAATTGTAAAAAGCTTCAATCTAGAATATCATGGAGTAAAAATTACTAATGACGGAAGGTGGGATTCCGAAATAAACTAGCACATAGGGAAATCAACTTATGTGTCCTACCATTTCCGTAACATTATAATTGGTAAAGAGAAGTGGAATTG
>NW_027111275.1:2132610-2135224 GCF_000696795.3 Halyomorpha halys | reverse complement strand
AATCAACTTATGTGTCCTACCATTTCCGTAACATTATAATTGGTAAAGAGAAGTGGAATTGAAAACTTAGAAGGCGGTGTATAAAAAAGTCTTTATTCATACGCTGACCTATGTAGCTGAAAGTTGGCCGAGTGTTAAAAAATTCGAAAGCCGAAAACAAGCTACAGGTTTGAAATTCCTGAGGAAAGCACTCCATAATAATAATAAAATTAGGTAGGAACGAACAGGAACCTCTTATAGAAAATATAAGTAGAAAATAATTGATCTGGTTCGAACATGTGCAAGATTGCCGATCAAAAAATTTATATGGGAAGCAAAAATTGAGAATATGACTACGCAGACGTCCGAGAAACATGTGGGAGGATCTCATTTCGGATCTGGCAAGGAACGGAGGTGTCACCCTCGGCGAAGTTAAGAAGCTAGCCACGAATAGAAGGGGTTTTAAGAAATAGATCCTGACACTGTAAGTTATTAGGATTGCTTAAGGAAAAAAGAAGAAAAGATAAAATATTTTTAAAAAAAGTCATAATAAAAATTAGAATAATCAGATAATTGAGGGGTGACACGGAATAATTATCTTATATTATCATGGAAAAATGTACCCTCTGCCATATTAAACTGCATGAAAAAACAAATTGTCTCCTGGAATATGCTTCACCGTATATAAAGGAAATGTTGTGAAAACTTCGAATACCTGTCATAGTCTTTTTTGTGGTGGCACGTGTAAAAAATAAAACAAAAAATTCTCAACACTGACAAAAACGTTGCTATCGCTTACGGAGACAAGAATGTAGTTAGGGATGGGGACGATGGTTGGGATATTTGGGTACCTAACTTGGAAATTGCTTTGAAAGCATCCCATCGGCTGACACTAACTGCTTCTGAATCCCACCGCAATACTGTCTCTCCACGTAACATTCTCTCCTGGTGATAGGGCATTTTTACCTTATAATATATTGGTATGATTAACTATTTAATCGTACGGAACTAATATTATTTAAAGATTATAACTCTAATGAGGAATCGTTAAAATAAATTAGTTTCAAATTTTTCAATTGAATTAAAAAAATAATAACTTACCTAACAATTATCCCATGTTGTATATTCTATGTATGTAAAAATTTAAATGTTCGTAAATATTATCTATATTAATTCTATACAGACAATTTCTTTTTTTTTTAATCCTCTATTATGTTCTAAAATATTTAATTAACAGTGGGTTTTAAGAAACAAAAGCGTGATCTACAAGAACTATTTTTACCTAAAATTTATTGTTCTGTCTTTAGATGAAACTGAATGAGGGTAGTTGTGATAGCTATACCGGGTTGGTGTAAGGTATTAAAGTACTGAATGACAAGATATCAAACAACTGCTTATTAGAGTCGTATTTCTTCTACTAGACATTTTGTATTATTTTTTGAAATTTGCTGGTCAGAGAATATTGATGAAATGAAGAATGATTAACGGAATAATAAGGGTTAGAAAGAAGCCTAGATGAAATATGCGCGTCACCAGAGTCGAAGAAGAAATGCTCCAACAAGTTGAAAACTTCAAAATGGATATATCGATTCAGAGGTGGCTGAGCGAATGGATGCTTCGAGCAGGATTTTTGAAGCAGTTAAGAGTTTTCTGTGGATAATAATCCTGTAAATTCTAACTTAAAAGTTTCTAGACAGAAGGCGAGCTAAAAAATAACAAGAAAATTCAACATCCCTTTTATTTCCTTATCAATTTCGTTTTTTCTAGTTATCGTAGAACCTAAATACTTGAACCTATCTACCTGTTCGCATTTATTTTCTCCTATATCTATATCACCGAAATTGCTACCATTTCTACTGCTAACCATGTGTTTTGTTTTATCCGTATTTATTTCGAGACCTAGTCTCTAACAAGAATTTATTTAGTTTTATAGCTTCCTTGTCCTCACCCAATAATTCCAAATCATCATCATACCCAAGCACTGGAATTTTACGAAGTAAAGTTAAACCCTTTTCGGCATACATCAAATTTTTAATAACGTATTTTAGTGCTAGATTAAATAAGATAGGGGACTAGGAGTCGTCGTGTTTTAAACCTGTCCGAACCACAAACTTACAGAATAATGATTACTGATTCGTACCTTATTTAACGCTTAACGGTCATGCACATCCGTACTAGATTGACTAAGTTCTTTGTATACCCTCTTCAATTTAAATATTATAAAGCTTTCCACAAGCCAGAGGAAAAAAAAACCATTACCAGTGACGCGGTGAGAGGGCGGACTTACTCTACCCTTCATGCTTGGGGGTAGAGTGGGCTTGGGGATCCTTAGGTCGTGATTGTAAATATTGTACATAATTTATTTTACTTAGTTTGATTATATTCATTTAATTTATTTATTTTTCTTCTTATGTACGTGTAGAGAATTTAATTATTTATTTTATTTTTTATATTTATTTACTTATTTTATTTTATGTATTATTATTTTTTATTTCTTTATATGACAGTGTACAATTATCACTATAACCCATTGTCCAAATTTGCGGCAGATTGTACTATTATCAATAAATAAAAGTTTGCAATGTCAACAAAAAAAAAAATAATAAGGGTCCAGAAGTTGTTCACTGAAGAATAA
>NW_027111275.1:2132240-2132560 GCF_000696795.3 Halyomorpha halys | reverse complement strand
TGATAGCTATACCGGGTTGGTGTAAGGTATTAAAGTACTGAATGACAAGATATCAAACAACTGCTTATTAGAGTCGTATTTCTTCTACTAGACATTTTGTATTATTTTTTGAAATTTGCTGGTCAGAGAATATTGATGAAATGAAGAATGATTAACGGAATAATAAGGGTTAGAAAGAAGCCTAGATGAAATATGCGCGTCACCAGAGTCGAAGAAGAAATGCTCCAACAAGTTGAAAACTTCAAAATGGATATATCGATTCAGAGGTGGCTGAGCGAATGGATGCTTCGAGCAGGATTTTTGAAGCAGTTAAGAGTTTT
>NW_027111275.1:2124019-2128672 GCF_000696795.3 Halyomorpha halys | reverse complement strand
GAGAAACGATCATTGCATTCCGTTAATAACAATTACCAATCCTACAACAAATATTGCCGCCCACTCAGCTAAACTTAATCTTCTCCGAAGCGCTAGATAAAAGGCAAAGCAATTATTATTAAAACGATGCCAATTTCCCCAGTGAGAGCCATTATGGAAGGAGGATCCTTGAGATATCCGTAACAAGTCAGTCCGAGCCATTGAGTGGGAATTAAAGGTTAAAAGTCTGTGAAATATCGTCCTTGGCTGGGGAGTAGATAGGAAGGACATTAGCTTTATCTGGCTACGTGTTGACGCCGCTCGACTGTCGCTAAAAAATTACTGACATTAGAGGCTAATATTAATTAGCAACTTGTAGATAACAAATTCCCCCTCCTTCCTTCAGTGGCTCACGTAGCGCTACGTGGTCCCTCTTATCTTCTCGCTCCGCCACCTTCACTTAGTCCTCTCCACCATCTTCATTAACCTTAAACAGCCTTTTTTTTCCATTACTTTTTTTTCTATCTTTAATTAATTCAATTACTTTTCCATTAAGCCATAGAGCGTAATGGAAACTTTCTTATATCAGATAATGATATAGAAACGTGATAAGAAAGTCTATCCTGGTGATTAATACGATATATAGCTGTATTGATTTCTAATTCCTTTTTATATATGAGTGATTAAAAATTACCGTAAAATTCATGCAATAGACATTTTTTAAAAATTTATTCATATTTACAACTGTACATAAATACATCAAGTAAATTTGAGGAAATCATAGGGGTATGGTACAAGCATGTAAAGAAACTACCCAATGGTAGCACTCTAAACACATTTTTACAATATAAGGTCTCGAGGCCATCTTCTTTTCAGACGCCTCGGAGGATTGTCCGGAGTAAAAGAGGATACAAGATTAGAAACTAATGGGTTTGAGTGTTTAGGGAGTTTGTAATGGAAGGATTAATATCTGGTTCGGACTAGATCGGTTACTAATGGAACATTAAGGTCTTTGTGGATGATTTTATTTGTGACAAAGTAGGGAGCATTTAGGATTTTATGAAGGATTTTGAATTGTAAGGATTGGATACAAGAGGAATTCGAAGGTTTAGTCAAGCCCCAGAGCTCAACGCCGTATGTCCAGATAGGACTTATAATTGTCATGTAAATCAGTCTTTTGTAATGAATTGGAAGTTTGGACCATTTGTCTAGGTTTACTTTAAATAATCTGTTAGTGAGAAAGGAACGAATAATGAGAAAGTATGTAGGAGGTAGGAATTTGGGGAGTTTGTAAAGTAGTCCCGGGTGCCAGGCTCGATCAAAAGCCTATTCTACATCGAAAAAGACTCCCACGCAGTACATTCCACGCTCTAAAGAAGATGAGACAACGTCCACTACACGATGACATGGCTGGATAGTGGAATGAGAGGTTCGGAATCCAAATCTGGCATTATATGATTGGAATCAAGGATGGGGTATAAGCGTTTCAAAATGAGCTTTTCAAGGATTTTGCCCATGATAGAGAGATAGGACCGTAGGAGGATAGGTACAATAGACATTTAAAACAAAAAGTTATATATTTGAAAAAGAATGTACAGTCAATAATTAGTTGTAATCCTACAAATTAAGTGCCAAAGGTTTTTTTTTTTTAAACATTATTATATTCTTCTTAAGGAATATATTTTATACCCTTTATCCACTTCTTTATTCTATATTACATCTGAACAACGTTTCGGGATCCTCTGCCCAATAATAAATTCTACAAATAAAAATATTTACAATCAATAAAGATTATATTGCACTTTTGGACCTTATTTATTTTTGACCATATGTCATTTTAAATTGAAAATCATTTTATGTATTCCAAAATAGCCCAATTTTTTTTTTAATTTTAAAGATTATTATTTTATTTTTCATTAGTGCTGTTTTAAATAATTTTTTGCCGTTTAAATTGCAATTTGGATATGTAGAAGCACAGAAAGATATAAATGCAATTTAAAAGGCAAAATATTGTTAATATTAATCATTAGAGGATTTTTATTTACCTTCACTCCCTAGGTAATATCATTACAGTGATAAGTTGACAAATTCAGAACGACAACTGTAACTCCTTCCTTCCCCTATATTGCGACTTTCATAATATTTATCCCTATAATATAATATTTTACTTTACTAAATTTTGTGGTTTTTGTTTGTAAATAACCAAATTAACATATAAATGTTACTGACCGCGTGTTAATTCTCAACTCTCACCATTGGGGCACAAATACCTTGGGTTGGACACCACTGATTTAGAACTTTGGATAGCTGTGCAGCTTCTTGAACTTAACAAAAAGGTAAGTTGAATATACGAATGAACAGAATGGTTCTTCTACAATCTAATATGGTTTCTCAAAACTTCACTCTCCTCGAACACATTCCATAGGTATTATCAAAAATCCTGCTTAGTTTTAGAGTGGAGTAGTGCACTTGGAAATTCAGGATAAATTTAATGATGTTATGTTTGTTAAATTTGGAGATAGTCCCTATTAAATTATTATTTAATTGATACTATTCAATGTTTATATTGCTAGAAATATATTAAAATTTGGTAAAAATCTTCATTTTCCTATTCCAAAAATACTTTCGTCTTTCCTACACTGAGTCTCATTCAGAAATAGAGCATTGTATATACAAAAAGGAATAGACGGTTGGATCAAACCGATAAGGATTGAAAAAATTAAAGTATTGCTTGAAAACAAAGTATCCGTCTCTTTCCTAAGTTTTATGTTGATTATACTTAAGTTAGTATTTTTATGAAACATTATTATTATTTTTTTTTATATTCGACTAAAATATACCAAACTTTATCTCTTCTGGCACCGGATTTGTATCCTAGGTGCTCTACTATACCATCTTTTGAACAATAATTGTTAATGATTATTATTTATTATAAAAAGTAATAAGTTACAATCATAATTTAAAATAATTTTATACGATATTTTTTTTTTATGCTGCAATATTTAATTGTAATTGAATTAGTTTAAGATCGCATCATTTTTTAAACATAAATCATTATAAGTATTGCATAAATATACTCTATTCATAATGACACATGATATAAATAGATTTATAGAAAAAAGGAAAATAAATATACATTAGAATACCTTTGATGATAAATGAGAGGGAAACAAAAAAAAAATTAAAATTAGAGCTTGTCTTAAATTATTTAATCTTTAAAAACTTATTTAATTATTCCAAAATTGGTCACTTCGGTCCAGATGAGTAATTAAAATCGTAATAAAAACGGAAAGCAGCCTTCCACCAGGACGGGAATGAGAGAATTTTCCTCTCAGTGTGAGAAAAGTTGTTTTTTTACAAGAGAAAAGGGCAGTTGTAATTACTATTTCCATTTTGTTCATTCAAGAGTTAATACGGCCTGGAGGAAGCGGACCCCAAACTGTTGAAGGGACCGTGTATGAAGGAATTTGTTACACTGTCAACTAGTGTCAACCATTAATTTTAATTAGAGAGTCTCGTGACTTTCACAGCGCAACCTTCTTTTTCTCAGTAATTCTTTTATATATTTTTTTTCTTCTTCTATGTCTACATTCTAGTACTATGCTAGGTTGCCCAGTTACAGAAAAATAATACTATAAAGTGGCTGCAAAAATGAGACAAACAATCTAGTACAATAACCTGTAATTAATATTTTTCATGTATGTATTTGATTAAAATACATTAAATAATCGATGAATTTCAGCAAAGCAATTAATATCTATGAGTTAATTTACTAATGATTTTTCATTTCATTTTTTTATATAAAAAGTTATTCAGCTTTAATAAAATATTTATTCCAACTTACTTTCCTTTATTTTTCTTCTATCGGCAAAAAAGGGCACTTGTACTCTTGGTATGCTTAATACCACTATCATTTATATTTAATTCATAAATTGGAAAAAAGATTCTCAGTTATAACTATGCACGTCAGTAGCTGGCATGATATTGGAGTCCAGGTTATTGAGATTCCAGATAATGGATCATATTCTCGGATGAAATGGCTTTGAAATGTCATGGTTAATTTTACTAATAAAGTAAAGTACTGATCTGTTTTTGTTTCACCCATTCATCAACACCATAAATTTTGTAAAAAAATTAATTTAATTGCTTTGTAACTAGATATTTTCGAATAGTTTCCTGATTTAGCCAATTTTCTAATAACGTACAGTTTTAGTTTTTTCCTCTTTTCATTATTTTTTTTTTAATAATCAAGAATTTATTGAAATTATTAACATGTGTTACAATCATAACCACGGCAATTTTTTTAGATAATATGATAACATAAGATAGTACAGGGATGAATTTATTTACAACTGAAGATTAATATTGTTATGTTAAAAACGATTCAGTACTTTTAATGTATCCATGAGTATGTCAATAATGCTTTACGTTAAAAAAAATAAATAATTTATTCTTTGTTATTAAATATTGGGCAGCTATCTGAAAACATGCAGGAATTTTAGCTCAAATAAATTCAATACAACAGGGTTTGTTCAAGTTGCGTAAATATTCAAACATTGATTACTGTAATAATGGAAAATCGCTTCAGAAAGTAAACAGTTTCAAATACATCGGCTCCACGATAACTTTAATAAATGATCAACGGAGTAAGATAGACCAGCGTATAACAAGCGA
>NW_027111275.1:2123202-2123969 GCF_000696795.3 Halyomorpha halys | reverse complement strand
TCGCTTCAGAAAGTAAACAGTTTCAAATACATCGGCTCCACGATAACTTTAATAAATGATCAACGGAGTAAGATAGACCAGCGTATAACAAGCGAGAACTGAGCTTTCTTCTCTTTGTCGACAATATTGAAATTCCGAAAAATTGGAAGCTAAGGGTGTAAATCACATGATAAAGCCAGCCCTGATATACGTCTGCGAGAATCGAGGCCTGATACACCTTACAGAGATTTGAAGGGAAGTTCTCGGTACAATTACAAGAGGAATCGGGCATCTGAGCCTTGACGCTTGGAGGAGAACTAATAGTGAACTGCTTGCAGGAACTGGTTTATCTGGTAACATCTCATAATATGAAGGCATGGAGCTTAAGATTTGTAGGGCTTGTGGCTCGAAGTAATCCATCAACACTACAATGAATAATTGGAAAAAGACCATCTGTGAGCCCCAAAACCACATAGATACATAGAATCAATGAAGATGTGACAGCTGCAAGCAGATAACTGAGAAAGCAGTAGCTCAAGACAGACACAGAGGTGTGTAGAAGGGTCGTTCGGGCGGCCAAAGATATGTACAATGACTGTAGAGCAAACTGAAAAGAATATATACAACTTAACTCTGTATAAACTTAGTAACTCTGACTGCGCTACTTACCTATTGGGTCCGATTTCGGACTGCAAAGCAGAACGCTTTGATCATAATAAGTAGGTTATGAAATGTTTACGTCTCCAACTGCTTTTAGGGCTTTATAGAGGAAAAAAGCGTCGACTATT
>NW_027111275.1:2120841-2123152 GCF_000696795.3 Halyomorpha halys | reverse complement strand
TCGCTTCAGAAAGTAAACAGTTTCAAATACATCGGCTCCACGATAACTTTAATAAATGATCAACGGAGTAAGATAGACCAGCGTATAACAAGCGATAACAGAGCTTTCTTCTCTTTGTCAAAAATATTGAAATTCCGAAAAATATCTAAAAATTGGAAGCTAAGGGTGTAAATCACATGATAAAGCCAGCTCTGATATACGTCTACGAGAATCGAGCCCTAACAGATACACTAGAAAGCAGAATCGAGAGATTTGAACGGAAGTTCCCCATACAATTACAAGAGCGATCTGGGAGCAAAGCCTTGACGCATGGAGGAGAAGAACTAATAGTAAACTGCTTGCAGGAACTGGTTTGATAATATCTTATAATATGAAGGCATGGAGCTTAAGATTTGCAGGGCATGTGGCTCGAAGTAATCCATCAACACAACAATGAATAATTGGAAAAATACCATCTGCGAGGCCTAAAACCACATAGATACATAGTATCAATAAAGATGTGAAACAGCTGCAAGCAGATAACTGGAAAGCAGTAGCTCAAGACAGACACAGAGGTGTGTAGAAGGCTCGTTCGGGCGGCCAAAGATATGTACAATGAGTGTAGAGCAAACTGAAAAAAATATATACAACTTAAGCTTTATTATGTAACTAAACATATATTAAAAATTCTGTACTGATAGTGATTGGTTATTTGGGAGTCTTTGTAGTTAAGACTTTTTCATATACATCCATATATATGATTAGGTTAAATTTTACCAGCCATAGATTAGATAGATCAATTAGATAGATTGGTGAATTCTTGTAGAGATTGATTCAGTATGAATTTTTAATGATAATATGATGTTTCAATGTGTCGCGATTATTGATTATAAATTACTAATTTTTAATAATTAATATGTTTGTCATTCCTGAATTTATAGCGTTCATACAAAAGAAAGCAGAGTAACTCTGACTGCGCTACTTACCTATTGGGTCCGATTTCGAGTCTAACTGTGGATAAAAAAAAATACTAATTATGTTATCAGCCGTGGATCGACCTTGGGGCCGGGAAACCTTTTGGGGCCCATCCAGCATCTAAAAAGAGGACGCCATTAATTAAGGGGAAACATGAAAGGTAAGCGTGATTCTGAACAAATCACCTTCCTCCACAATCGCTGGCCTAGAAACAGTACTTCCACACAATGTACCAAACCTCTTAATCCTCACGAATTGTGGTAGTGCAGGATACAAAAGTAAAAAATAATTATGTCAATTTTGAAAAAAAATAACGTTAAAGCTATCTCAAATGGACGATGTTTTTTTGAAGGAAAGCTTTAGATGAACAAAAACAAAAAAAAAAAAACGAAAGAAAAGAAGCTGACTCGCAGTATAAACGTTTATTTGGGTAAACTAACGATTGTAAACATAAAGTAAAATCAAAATAAAACCTTCAAAAATAAAGAACATAAATTAAAATAAAAGTGTCTTTCAAGATACAATGAAATAAAATGAACGAATAAACAAAATTAGTTAATATAAAATAAATACTGTTGGTCAAAGAATCTCATCATCGGTCCTAAAGAATATATTAAACGCTCCTACAGGTCAGAGATATTCCCAAGTCCAATTGTTCAAACGTTGGTGGGCATACGCCTATATAATATATACTAGCTCTCTAATCATTTACGCAAACAGGGTCTTGTAATTAACTACACCAGACATCTAATTAGCAGTGACTGTTTTGTCAAGTCAAAGGCCAAAACGCAGAAAAGGTCTGGTTCCGAATTGTAATGTCGATAAACACTCAAAATGTCCAAAAAATGACACCAACTGAACAATAGCAGGGCTTCGGAACTATAATGGCCCTTCATTAGCAGGAACTGACTTTAAACGAAGATGGTCGACCTGTTGCTAGGCGACGCCTTAGCGTCGTTTTAACAACCCTCAGCAACTATTTATTTTACACATAATTATAATATAAATATAAATACACGTCTTTCTTTTCAAATAAGGGAATTCTAATGAAAACAATACAAATAAAAATAAATGTAATTAAATTAAACATTACGACTAATTGCAAAATATTTACATTCTAATTATTATACACGATGGTAACTAACAAGATTTTTGAAAATAATTGTTGGTAAACTTTAGTCAATTGTATTGAAATTTGTATATTGTCACAAGATTGTTGGAATGTTTCAGTTATGTAATTGAATCCCAAACCATCTCAATTTATCAAATGTTATTATTCGCTAACTCTGAAAAGCAGAACGCTTTGATCATAATAAGTAGGTTATGAAATGTTTACGTCTCCAACTGCTTTTAGGGC
>NW_027111275.1:2118011-2120313 GCF_000696795.3 Halyomorpha halys | reverse complement strand
ATTCAAAGTTATTCAGGTATATACCAATGTTTTAAATCAATATAAACACTTGTTCTGACCCAAACTACATGTTCCAGTAAAACATTTTCCGAAACAATCATTAATAAAAGAATTGAAAACTACAACAGATACCTTAAACGCTAAACTTATAAAAGAACAAAATATGTTTTGCTAAGCTAATGTTGTTCATGTATATATTTTTATTTGTATTTATATATTTTATTTGTTTAATTAATTATCAATTTTTCCTGTTGCAAACACTTAATATTTTTTAAGAATTATGAATTAAATAAACGTATTGTAACCTTCCAATGATTCTAAGAATGGGTAACCGTTAGTGGAATAGTAATTTAGCCATCGTTCGTCAATTTGTATATAAAGTTCTGTTATATTATATAACGTTCTGAAATTCACAGAAAAAAGATTGTTCGAAAAAAATAATCGGAAGATAGTTGTAAAATTATATATTTGACGAATGTGTGCAATCCTAAAATAAATAAATTTAATTTATATAATTAAATAAGAATGCTTGAATCGTATTACGCTGCATTAATAAAAGCCAAAGCTTATAAACTACTTTGCCAAAAAGGGAAAAGAAAATCTCAACGGAGGTCTAGCCATTTTCAAGTTAAAATTAAAGGGGAGACGGCTTAACTAGGAAGCTTATACTTAAAGAAATGTTTAAATTTGTAATTCCCCGTAAGACCCGGGAGGGGTCCTGGAGGGTCAAAAGGACCCAAGGGAAGGTCCAAAAATTAGCCCTAACAAGACTCCATTAACATTCCGTCCTCGTCTCATCTCTCTTTACCCAAGGCTCTCCCCTGTTTAAAAATTCTAACGTCGGTTTCACTGAAATTCTCTCCTCTACCTTTCCACCGAATGGATTAACCAACCATTACTTTATTATCTTACACACTCCTGCTATTAATAAAAAGTGGAAAAAATCATGCTCGGAAATTTCATTTTTTTTTTTGTTAGGTGATAGTTAAAACTCTTGTTTACTTTTCCTTTTTTTTTGCTTGTGGAATATCATTATTTTTTTCCGGTGAAGTTATAAATTTGTGAAACTTTTTTTTTTTATGTAATTTTCATTTTCATTAGATTATGGATGTAATCCAGTAAATATGCAGAACACAACAGAAAAAAACTTTAAAATAAAGATAACAAAAACCGCTATGAACACGTTGGCCTAAACTGGGAATTTAGCAGGTGGAAATCGCTTGAGTCCAAATAAGATTACTTCAATTAGTGTGCATTCCCACACTGTGTCCATTAGTGTCCATTCTATTATGTTTCTAACGATTGAACTTTCAAATTTCGATATATCTTTTACTGTCCTTCAGTAATTCAAATAAAGACCGAATAGCGTCTTTATTTATTTCTTTGATTGCATTCATCTTAATTTCACATAATTTGTCCACAAGAAGAATTTGTTGTATTTACTATAACAGGAGAAAAGTCCTGATATAGTAACAGTGTGGACATCGAATTCAACAAACTAATAGAGATTTACTGTGTATACATATATTTTATTGGGATGCCAGGGTAATCGCTCAAGACAATTATCCAAATATGTATATTAATTAAGATTATTTGAGTCCCACTAAACTATTATAATTATTAAATTCCCTTTCAAAGACTTTTGTGTTCACTAGTTTACCAATTATATATCTTTATTTTTATAAAATATTGTTACCATAAAATATAATAAGTAGTATTTTTGGGTAATATAATAGTATATATACTACATCAAGGAACAATGCATTTATTTACATTTAATACATGATTGAAATGATCCGGATAAATATGGTTTGCCATAAAATATTAACACCATTATAAGTTATCTAATACCTATCTGAGAATAGCTGCTGAGTTGGGTGATGCATGTCGTGGTGTGTTGTGACGTCTTAGCCCTGGCGTTCCGGTGTTATTTCAGCTCTTCTGAGGACTTCTCGTCGAAGTCCTAAGTCCCCTGTCCCTCAGTTGTTCTTAGGGGGATCACCTTTTTGGAATCTTATTCCTCATTGGCTATTAGTTACTATGCTCACTAAGTAACCGTTTTCCCCAGGCCCTGAGAGAGGAATCCAATGCTCCCGTGATCTTTTTGGCCTTTATCTAGGATCATGATTTTTAACCCTTCAAGATCTTGTATCTATTAACTCGCTGGAAAGGGTGTCCCTGTGACATGCATCCTTCCTGGGACAGGTATGGGCACAGATGTGGCTAAATCACACAAAGACATTTCCTATAAAACAATGGTTAAAACATCTTCAGATTTTGATAAAGGTTAAAGTTATAATCC
>NW_027111275.1:2116437-2117961 GCF_000696795.3 Halyomorpha halys | reverse complement strand
GTTAGTGGAATAGTAATTTAGCCATCGTTCGTCAATTTGTATATAAAGTTCTGTTATATTATATAACGTTCTGAAATTCACAGAAAAAAGATTGTTCGAAAAAAATAATCAGAAGATAGTTGTAAAATTATATATTTGACGAATGTGTGCAATCCTAAAATAAATAAATTTAATTTATATAATTAAATAAGAATGCTTGAATCGTATTACGCTGCATTAATAAAAGCCAAAGCTTATAAACTACTTTGCCAAAAAGGGAAAAGAAAATCTCAACGGAGGTCTAGCCATTTTCAAGTTAAAATTAAAGGGGAGACGGCTTAACTAGGAAGCTTATACTTAAAGAAATGTTTAAATTTGTAATTCCCCGTAAGACCCGGGAGGGGTCCTGGAGGGTCAAAAGGACCCAAGGGAAGGTCCAAAAATTAGCCCTAACAAGACTCCATTAACATTCCGTCCTCGTCTCATCTCTCTTTACCCAAGGCTCTCCCCTGTTTAAAAATTCTAACGTCGGTTTCACTGAAATTCTCTCCTCTACCTTTCCACCGAATGGATTAACCAACCATTACTTTATTATCTTACACACTCCTGCTATTAATAAAAAGAGGAAAAAATCATGCTCGGAAATTTTTATTATGAAAGCATATGAAATTATGCTTAGGAAATGGCTAAATCACACAAAGACATTTCCTATAAAACAATGGTTAAAACATCTTCAGATTTTGATAAAGGTTAAAGTTATAATCCCATAACTAAATCTACATCGGCCAGTACTCGGTTGGGTATTATATTCATCAGACAAAAGTCCGTGACTGATAAATAGCAAAATGAGAAAAGGTCTTCACGATGAATTTGAACATAATTATGTGTTCGTTACATCATGATCAGGCATGACAAAAACGTACTACATTCGGGTCACTCAAATATCAGTATAGTGAAATGCCGCTAAGTACAAAAAATGATTTTTAGATTTTCACTAAAATATTAAAAACTATTTATTAAAAAAAATAACGATATAAATCTTTATGTGATATAATTTTATGTCAAATTAAAAGATTTTCTATATAATTATGTTTCATTAAATTTTCTACCTCAGTTAAAATCAGTTCCTTCATTTGTGTGTTATTTTTATTTGTCTATTGAAATATGAAAAATGATTTTCATAATTTTTCTCAACTAAAAATGTTCTAGGAACAAGTGAGAAGATAAAGAGAATGTCATGAGTCATTATTAAATTATATTACTGTACAATATTATTAGGTAACTTATTATTTATTTTGTTTATATAAAAATAATCTTTAGTAATTTTTAAACTGATTTCACAATTTAAAAATAATCTTTAGTAATTTTTAAACTGATTTCACCATTTAAGGACTTTTTATTTTCGAAATTTCAACTTTACCTGCTTTCCCAAACTAAACAATAAAATTTCTAAAACCTAAGTTTAAATAGTCTACCATTTTTAAGATCATAAATAGAACTAAAATTTAAAACTTCAGTTTTATTATTAAGTAAAAAATAAAATAA
>NW_027111275.1:2110614-2116387 GCF_000696795.3 Halyomorpha halys | reverse complement strand
TAAAACCTAAGTTTAAATAGTCTACCATTTTTAAGATCATAAATAGAACTAAAATTTAAAACTTCAGTTTTATTATTAAGTAAAAAATAAAATAATATTTTCTCGTTATAAATTTGGGATATGGTTAATTATATCGCATAATGAAAATCCATTAGCCGAAATATAGATTGCAGTTTAATTACACATTATCAACATAACTTTACCCATAGTAATTTTCTTACTTTAAATAAAGCGAAATATAACCATATAATATTTAAAGCCTAGCCTTGACTTCGGACTTAAGTCGAGTGGGATTTGTTGTGTCATTAATTTAAGATAATTATTTGGAATAATAATAAACTATTCCTAAATTGAAATTATTATTTTGTATCCATTTATTAATTTTCGCCAAGATTCTAGTCCATTGCATTGCATATTAGCCTTGTGGTGACTACTCCTTTTTGTACAGAAGCGGTTAGACTAATCTATTTTGTGAATAATTACACACCTGCAATTAAGTTTTCCGTTTCTATAAACATAGAAAGCTGTCTCTAAAATTAAATTACCTTCTCTTTGATAGTCCTCTAACTCCAATTTAGTTTCGCTTCAGGTTTATTTGAAAGCTTTCAAACAAAGTAAGTTACAAAATACACTTTCTATATCAGATAATCTAATCCAATAGTTCAATGATTTTAATACCTGATTACCATAAATAAATATTTTTGTAAAATTCCTCAAAATTATTAATTTTTAAATTTAATAGATTAAAATTTCAAAAGAAATATTTTGTTTTTATCTCATTAGAAAGTTAATGACTTTTTACTGTTCAATAAACGATTGTGTGTACGAAGTGTACTACTTTATTTCGAAACACTTAAATAAATAAATAAAAAAGGTGTACTATTTTCTAAATAAAATAACATCTATGTTAGTATTTAAAAATATGTATATTAAGTTTTTGTCTGGTTTTAGAAAAAGGCTGAATTGAATTTTTATTCTATTTTTTATAGGGAAATTTTTTAGTAATATAAAATTGCCATCTTAAAAAAATTGTAGAAAAATGTTTTTTTTTTTTCATTTTTATATAAAAATTAATAAATTGAGAACTATCTTTAAATTGTTGTTATTGTGAGTAGTTTTTTTTAGACTTTTATACACAATTTCGGACACAATGACCGACAAACTAATATTTAATTTATTTGTCAAAAATCAGATGAATAGGTCCAATAACATAGGGGGCATATCGTGATTTGGTTTATACCTAGATGATTTTTCTAATGTTTTTATTTATATACAATTTACCCTGACTTCCATCAATTGTCGAAACTTGAATGCATAGATGATATAAATTATAATTATTTCTTATTTTACGAGTAAGTGATCGATTCTCGAGTGCGTTTTCCCTCCCCTTCAACAAATCCCACGGATATCCTTCCAGACAATAATATACTATTATCAAATCCTCTATCATCAATAAGGGATTTTCTCTGTCATCAATTCACTATATGAAAGCAAGACTCCCTCAGGGGGCAATATAACCTCCGTTTCTGTATAATCTTTTCGCTGCCATCTTTCCCGCTTCTGTAATTAAGGGGATGATTTCTCTTGTTTTAAGTTTATTTTAGAACAGTAATTAAAAATAAAAAAGCAGTTAGGAAGTTAAAAGATTAAGAAACATGAAACAAAAAAAATGTTTTCATTATTTAAATTAAGTTCAGAATACTCTCTCTTCAGATACTTTTTGGTCGCATAAAATATAATTATTTACTGGAATGAATAATATTTTTATTATAATGATATTCAAAATTTAAGACAAAGTAATCCAAAAAAGACAGTCTTGATTTCAAAGGTCTAATGATATTTGTTACACATGTTTACACAGTAGCTGTGAGTCAACTCCTGTGGATTCTGGAGTCCTTCTGGGGTCCACCCAGCCTCTTAAATGGGTAAAAATCTGGCGATTCTGACCAAATCACCCCCTTGCACAACCGTTGGTCTAGTAACAGTACTTCTTTACAAAGTACTGAAACCCTGACCCTTCATGAGTTGTAGCCGTACAGATTTAAATTTTAAATTTTTTAAATGATATTTGTAACGAGCGATAAGGTAGCTTCGGCAAATGAGGGTGAGTAATGCAATTTTATAACAAGATACTGTGAAATATATGCCAATGAATTATGAATCGAAATAGTTACACTAACAATCTCAAGGCATAAGTGAACAAGGAAGCATCACAAACATTCTCTAATAAGATGTCCGCTCGATTTAGTCTGATTCGGTTTTAGCTGAAGTCTTCCAACTCCTTTTCAGTTCGTCAGAAACTCACTACTTCGACATTAGTTACTTATCTTCCATCCTCTTTGCCTTTTTCTACGAATATTTTGTTTTTGAAAAAATCCTTTATCATGGTTATGCATGGAACACTATTTCACTTCTAATCTGTGGTCTGTCTGCTCAATATTTACATCTGGTCTCTTTGTCTTTCTTCTGTCGTTCCAATAAATAATCATTTCATTTCTGAATCAAGTAAACAGTTATTTTATTATTTTTTTGCATTTTTTTTTCTATATGAAAAACTGAACCTTTGCAACACTTAGCTATTGTGAACAACTTAGCGTTCTTGATATATTTATTAACTTGGTGTTTGCATCAGTAATATACTCCATAGATGATTTCTTCGTCATTTTATACGAAAGAGATGTAATAAAAAATCGTTACCATCACTGAAGACCTGACTCAACACATCGTTATGAGATGGAGTCATAAGAAACAAGAAATTTTTTAAAGGTTTGTGCCAGTTTCATAAATTGTTATTAGATGGTAATTGGTGCCAAACTGAAACATTTGAAGGCCAATCGGTATACAAATTGTATCCAATATCATTTCAGTATACTTAGTGATAGCATAAACTGGAAACAAAACGTTTTTTTGCTGATTTATTCCTACGTCTTGAAGTACTGTAAGACACTTTGGAGAATGGTCGATGATCTTTTTGAGTGGTTTTTCAGAGAGAGCTTACTTTGAAGACCCACTAGGAAGAGAAGTAGCCATAGCGGAAGCCGTTCGGTTAATGTCTAGGAAACTTGATGGGATTTTAAGTGATCGTTTTCCCAAAATATCCGAGATTACTGACTCCCACTCTGTGGATGGATCGGAGGGAGGGATGGAGTGGGCTCATTGCCTATCTTTACAAACAGATTACTTTTCTTAACTTAAGTATCATTAAATATTGGATTTAAGTGCCTTGATTGTGTTGATAAATTTTTTTTAAGAATTTAATTTTTTTCTAGGCCTCGGTTATTCGAGTAGCAATGTTATTATTCGATGTCCTGTTTCATAAGATGTGATAGTACACCTGATCAGACATGTTAAGTGATAATATTTGCCCGAAAATGCATTAAGGATGGTATTCTTATCATTAAAATAATTAAACATACTTGTGTAATTTGAATTTGTGCTTCACAGTTGAATGCTTTGACTGTCCGATTTAATTATAATGAAATATTGTTTGTTTTTAAGTTTTTCATTGGCATTATTAGCCGAACCGCAAGAATAGGTAATGATTACAAAATTACAATGGGACACTTGTGTTATTTTGACAGATTTCTACCTCCATAACCAGTCATTTGATATTCTATATTTAAAAAAGAAATATTATTTCAATTACTGTATTTTAGAGAACAAAATCGTTCAGCAGCAGTTCACCCATTTTGTAATTCATTATTACACAATAATCTAGAATCCGTTATCTCCTTCCACTTAGAATCCGTCAACTCTTAGTTTCCTCTCTTGTTTTCCCCCACTTCTTGACTATGGCTGCCTGATATATGGTGGACGCTCGCGTAATCTCGAATCTAAACTTAAAAGTCTCATGAATTGCGCAGTACGATTTATTTTCAGGATTACCAGAGATACGCACATAACCCAGTACTTCGTCGAGCTGAAGTGGCTCTATCCATCCTTCCGGTGTCAGTATTTCCTAGCTTCCTTTTTATTTCAAGTAATTAGTACTCAACGCTCCTCCTATTTCCTAGAAAACCTGCAATTCAAATTCTCTGTCCAATCCCTACAACCAGGAACCGTTTATCTGACATCTACCCTGGATGTCACCGAAATGCTGCGTTTGATAAATTATTTTTTATCCGAGCTGCATATATCTGGAACTCCATTCCCTCTAACATATTTCATGTACCAACCCTTCCCTCGTTTAAATCCCTTATATTTAACTACCTTTTGATTCACCAATCTAATGCATTATTATAATTGTTCAGATAATTTGTAATTACTTTTTGTTTTGTTTTTTATTTAGTCAGTTAGTTTTCAATTAATCTATTTCTTCTTCTCTGTATATAAGTTATAATTAAATGTAGCCACACTGTTTTATGGCCAATAAATGTTATTATAAAATTATAATTACCTTCGTAATTGTTGTAAATGGACCTAGTCCCAGAATAATAAACTATTTTAAATTTTATTTCATTTCATAATATCATATCCGATCTTATCCTAGATTATATTCACTATTACTTTATTATTTTCCATGAATAAATAGTCCGTTTTTCTATAGTAAAAATATTGCACAATCAACAGTTTAAAAAAAAAAAACTAATTCATCGAATTTCTATAAATAATTTAAAAATTAATTACAAGTAATTAAAAATATATTTTGCTTCGTTATTACAGTTATTTTATTTTCTATTATCTTGGCCATACAATTTAATAGTAATTATTCTATTTTTTTTTTATTTCTATACCCTGAATTGTTTAATGGACTTCGATCTACTCTTTACAAGAAATTATCATATTCAATTCTGAATATAAAAACAAATTTTCTTTTTTTTTTTTTTTCAGAAGTCATTTGTTTTTCCCATACCTTTCTAAAATTTACCGTAAAATCTTTATTTTAATGTAATATTAACACTTTACAGTTATTTATTGTATTGATGTATTATATTCAAATTAGTATCTATTTCTTGAAAGTGTTTCTAATACACTACTGATTGTGCGTTATTTTTATTTCAGAAAAACAATAGAGTTGGATAATAGGAAAAAACACGAAACGTTAATCCAAAAAAAAAAATTAAAAAAGGTTGTTTATTCCAAGAAAAGAAAAAAATAACAAAAACCCTTTTGAATTTAAAGTGTAAGGTCATAATTATAAACTTATAATGTATGATTATATGTTATATAATATATCTAATTTATCCATATAATATTTGCAATAAAATATTAATTAAAAAAGTATAGCCATATCAAGAAAAAATATTTAATTATTTCCTATTTTTAAAACATTATCAGTGGTTTTAAAAACGTATTTCTAAATTATAAAAATGTGTCTCGTCCAACCATTATAGTAAAAATATTTACACATTTAAATAACGAAAATGAACAAATAAGAAGTTAAAAGTTATCTATGGATAAATTAATTATGAGATGTAGAGTGAAATAGATATGAATATTTATATTCATGAAATAAATATCAATACAAAAAATTAATATTTTTAATTACCAGATTATGAATCACGTTGTTGATAAAAAGTGTTCATTAAATTTTGAGCGGTCCATACACAAAAGTTAATTAATTGTCCTAATTGAACTGCCCAGCCATAAATTCCTTGCTGGAGTGACAGTCCTCTGTGGGCGAAAGATAATTTATTTCCTTTTTGATTAATTTAAAATATTGCCACGATGAATCCATGATTAGTGTTCCGGAAAGATATAAATAAAACTGGTATTATCTCCAATAAAAGGATTTTTTTATTTAACGTTTTCATTGTAACATGTAATTAAAAAC